>NW_024104458.1:587310-800008 GCF_003945595.2 Pipra filicauda | reverse complement strand
TCACAAAATATCCTGAGCTGGAAGGGATCCACAAGGACCATCCAGCCCAGCTCCTGGCCCTGCACAGACACCCCAACAATCCCACCCTGTCTCTCAGAGCCTTGTCCAAACCCTCCTGGAGCTCTGGCAGCCTTGGTGCTGTGCCCACTGCCCTGGGGAGCCTGGGCAGTGCCAACCACCCTCTGGGGGAAGAACCTTTTCCTGAGATCCAACCTGAGCCTGCCCTGGCACAGCTCCAGCCATTCCCTGGGCCCTCTCACTGCTCACACAGAGCAGAGATGGTGCTGCCCCTTGTGAAGGAGCTGTAAACCCAGTGAGTCTCCCCTCAGTCTCCTCCAGGCTGAACAAACCAGCTGATCCTCCTATGGCCCCTCCAGACCCCTCACCATCTTTGTGGCCCTGTTGCACCTGTATATGTTTCCTCTTTTTTTTTTTCCTGGGGTTCAGCACTGCCCAGTTTCAGTGCCAGTGCAGAGGGGAGGAGGCTGTAGCAGCACGTTCTGCAGCACTCAGCAAACATCACCTCTAACCCTCTCTTAGCCACTTGTCCTTTTTTAATTTAAGCTTTGTTCACAGTCCTCACCTTTGAGTTTGCAGTGGGCTCGTGGCTCCGCACAGTTCCCAGGCACAGACCAATAGTTCCTGTTTGTGCCTGAATCCCAAGCTCCAGAGTGCTTAATAGTCCTGCTTTTTGTGCACAGGTGGATGAAAAGCTCCTCACAAGTGTTTATTAAGTTGACTTTCAACCCGTTTGATCTTAACTTGCCTCTGCTTGAGCCTGAGGTCAGCAAAGCTTTTGCAGGGTTTTTCATGAGGAACAATGTGTGATCTTAGAGGGTAAGTTAGTGTTCAGCCTGATGATCCCAGATCATGTAATTTATGGTGTAATGTTTCCCGAGGCTTTCATCAGCCTTTGGACTCTGTGGTGCTTTTTTCCCATCCTTCATTAAAAAGGGGACACTGGGAATAATGTGTAAATGTTGCTGTTTAAATGCAGGTTGATTTTATAACTGAGGCTTTGTTGGTGAAGCTGTCACTGCTGTGCTGTACAATGCCAGATTAAAGTGATGCTTTTTGCTACAAACACAAAAATTTTGGCTTCTTCTACTCCCTCCCCCACCAAAGAAAAAAGTATTGAAAATACGAAAACTGGCAGGACTTTTGGGATCCCACACAACTTCGTGTTGAGAATGAGAAGTTTTGTACAGCTCTTCCCTACTGAGATTTGCTGCCTGCTTTTCATTTCATATCAGATTTCTAATCTACAGCAGCTTGTTAACTAGGCTGGGAATTAGAATAATTTCTGCCAGCAGAGAGGAGGAATTAAATTGAGTCACTTTTGCATGTTTGCGTTTTTATTTTAAAGGTATCATCCCTGCCACTGACAAGACTTGTGGGTTTTTTTGTTTTTAGAAAAGAGGTTTGGGAGGATTTTTCTCTCCCTTGTCCCTTTAGAGTGTAACTTCAAGTTTTGCATTAGTGAGACACTCCTTCCCTGAACAAAAGCTTAATGCCTGACAAGGGAGGGTGTTGAGAATATTCTTTTGCAGTTTTATATTACAGTTGGAGACAAGATCTCCCGTGTTCACAGGGTGAGTTTTGAGCAGGGTCTTGGGGAGTTTCTTTTCACTGGTTTGTTTTCCAAGCAGACATTAGGGCCGAGAGAAGACAGAACTTTTTGTTCTTTGAACTAAAATGCAGTATTTTCTCCTTTGCTATTTGGTTTATTTGCTGTGAAGGCCCCTCTGTCCAAGAGGAAGCTGCTCTGCAGACCTGCCTCCTCCTCCCTGGGCTGAAGGTCACCTCAAAGTTGTCAGGAGCCTGCAGCACAATTCTGTGGAGTTGAGTTGAAGCACTTTGCCAACATGAACTTCTCCAGGAGTCTGCCAGGAAATCACTGGGAGTCCTGGCAGGTTTTTTTAAAGGGGAGGATGAAAAAGACTCAATCTAGTTTGTTGTTTTCCTCAGGGAAATCCAATCTTAGTTAATCTACTCCATTGCCTTTTGTTTCAATCTAATTTTCTGGAAATGTTCCCAATTAGGTCCCAGGGGACATGGGACCAATGATTTTTTCATTACCTTTTTTTTTTTTTTTCATTTGAAAGCTGGAATCTGCTAATGCAGAGAATAATGGGACTAGTTACTGTAAGCAAATTAAACTCCTATTTGCTGCACTTTCTAGAGTCTTTCATTTGTTGGTCCTGGAATAATTAGACTTTCCTGGTTTAGAAGCCAATCTAGGAGTGGGAGGCTGTGATGAAATACCTCTGTTTTGTCCTTCTTTCTTTGTTTCTACAGTTTTTGATGTCATCTTCCCAGTATCTTTTCTTCTCTGTGTCACCAGTTTGTGTCTGCAAGGGTCCAGTTGGTTTCCAGTGGCACTTGAACAATTGTGATTGCAGCCAGAACTTTTTGCTCCTTCCCTCTCCATATATATAATGTTAGAAAATCCCACAATTGTTGTGTCTCAGATGTAAAACACATTTATCATCTGTTTAAAAAGTTGTACAAGAATATAATCTAATATATCATCTAATATTTATCTAAATTAATACAGCAGACCATGGTAGCTCTGGAGCAAAGGTCAGAATGCTGTAAGTGATTGAGCATCTCTGTTCTCGCTGGTTGCTCAGCAACTCCTGGTACCAAGCCTGAGAAACTGGGAGCAAACTGGGAACAGAATCCAGGTGTTCTGGCATGGGACTAACAGCGAGTGCCCCAAGCTCCCCTGAGACTGCATGGGAGGCACTCCACTTTCACAAACCTTCTCTGCCCACACAAGCTCATTAGTTATCATGGATTCAATCTCATTCCTCTAATGAAGGTACATCAGCTTGGAATATGAGCTTTGGGATATATTTAGCTGATCTTTTGGCTAAACTGAGTAAGAGAAACCCTGACAGGCTCGACTGCTTTTCTTTTCTAAGCACCTACTGCATATCTGTTGGGGGAAAGAGTGTCTGTGGTAAATACACTTTCAGGCTTTTTTTTCATATTAGAGATAATGTAGTTTGCCTTGGCTTTGTAGGGTTAGGAAGTGCTTTGAGGCCACCTCCAAGGTGCAGTGTGTTTCCTGAGCTAATGCTGTGAGCTGATGGGCTGGCCTGCTCCTGGGAGCTCGGAAAAGCAGCTGTTTGGAAGGCTTATGGCTCCAGCCTCCTCAGGGAGATGCTCTCTGTGACCCAACCTGCTCCTTGTCTGACTTCCTTCAGTGGTGGCTGTGCTCTGGGTGGGAGAATGGGAGCAGCTCCTGGCTGGGTTCCTCCATGTGCATCCTGGACAGAGGCTGCCCTGGGAGCCAGGGATCCCAGTATGATCCTCTCAGGCACATGGTGTGAGTCTTGGGGATGGTCCTGTGCAGGTCTAAGGGTTGGGCTCCGTGATCCATGTGGGTCCCTTCCAACTCAGCATGTTCTTGGATTCTGTGAACATTTCCTGCTCCAAAGGTGCTGTGTTAAAGAGGCCCAGCAGCTCATTGTCACAGCTTGCCTGCGTTTTCAACCTCGCCTGTTTTACTTGGGAAGGAGAAACAGTAGGAAATGTGGAGCAGACTCCAAGCTGTGCTCCCAGCAGCCAGGCCATCCCAGGTCACTGTGCCCCATCCCTCGGGAAGTGGGATGGGCATCCCACAGCGCTGCTGTCATGTGGCTCCGTGGGAGGGCAGCGAGTACCCTGTGCCTTTCCAGTGGGTAAATCAACCCTTGGACATCAAAGTGATAAGGGAAGTGGAAGCACAAGCTCCCGAGGAACACGCCCAGCCTTGGGATACCATGGAAGTGAAACAACTCAGTGTTGGGCAGGTTTTCTCAGCTGCCTTTTTTATGGTTCCCTTGTTTGTCTGAGCTCCTGGTCTGATGGTTTTGACAAGACACTGAGTCAGGATCCCTGGGTTCTCTGCCAGGAGAGGTTTATACAAATCAAGTTACCATTGGCTTTGGTGCCCTTCATTAACTTGAGATAAGACATTATCCCATGAGGACGTGCTGAACTTGAATGTGTAAGGTGGTGTGAGGTGAGACTGAAATATGGAGGAGTGTGTTACAGATGCTGTAAGACTGAAACCTGAACAACTGAAAAAAAAGATAGTTCTGAAACTTAACAGCTGCTCTCACATTCCTGCTGCAGCCTTGGCTGTTCTTGTAAAGCCATTTTTGTGCTGCTCTTTTCACACAGCAGTGTCTGTAGGATGACCTGCTGTATGGATGGTAAAGCCTAATACGCTTTATTGTGACTATTTTGCTTCTTTGGTAAGACCCAGTAGTTTAAAAACCCTTTTGGCAGCAGCATAACTTCCCTTAATTTTCTGAATTCCTCCAGTGAAACCCTCCAGGACATCCCGACAGGATCACATGCACTGCTTGTCAGTTGATCCCTTTCTGTGTAACTCTTGCTTTTAATCTCCTTTGAAACCACAGCCCCTTCCATGAGGCCCCTTGTGCTGCAGGCACAGCTCAGCTGTTCTTGCACTTTTTCTCCTTTGTCAAATTTTTTGTGACTTGTTCACTCCAGCCTTCCAAGCAGAGAGGTTGCAGAGCTGGATACCCCGACAGCATTTGTCTTGTACACAGTGATGAAGAATTTCTGCCCAGTTTATGATCTGCCCTACTCTCTTTTTACCACTCCCCAAAGCTCCTAAAAACTGGCCAATAGATTTGACAATGTCACATTTCTTCATTTTGGGGTGAATAAAATCCCAGACTGGTTTGGGTTGGAAGGGACCTTAAACACCATCCAGTCCCACCCCCTGCCATGGCCAGGGACACCTTCCACTAGCCCAGGTTGCTCCAAGCCCCATCCAACCTGGCCTTGGACACTTCCAGGGATCCAGGGGCAGCCACAGCTTCTCTGGGCAACCTGTGCCAGGGCCTCCCCACCCTCCCAGGGAACAATTTCTTCCTAATACCTGATCTACACCTGCTCTCTCTCTGTTTGAAGACTAAATACTTCAATACTAATACTAAAATAAGTTAAGCTTGCCTTGTTACAATATCCAAAGGCAAGCAAACCACTATCTGTCAGAGAAATTAATGTTAGAAATGTCTTTTGGTGAATGTCTTGGAAAGTAATCATTGCAACACATTTAACCTGGTCGGGGTGTTCTAAAATCTCTCTGCATTTTTGCAAAGATCTTGTGAGGGAGACTCAGGAGTTGCTTCTGCTGTTCCATGGATTTCTGTGTGAGCCTCCCAGTGCTTGTTCTGGTCCCGGCCCAATCGGAGCAGGAGTTAATGATTAGCCTTTGATACAGATAAGGATGATTCTGCTTGTCAGCATTATCTGAGGGTTGAGAAACTTTGCTCCATCTCAGACTCGTTGCCTGCCTGGAAAAGACTGTTCTCCGGGAGTCAGTAGATGGAAAACCTGTCTCTGGAATAGTAAGTACTCAGCATTTTTTAGCTCTGAATCATTTCTGCTTTGGATTAGCAGCTCTGTGGCAGCCCAGGGGTTTGAAAGCTTGATGGAGAAGGCAGCATTGGAAGCTTTTTCCCAGAGTGTTTTTTTGTCACCTGTAAGAAAATTGCTGATGGCTCTTTGTTCCAGCTTTCCATGCCCTAGAAGTGGTCCTGGCAGAAGAGTGTCCAAAGACAAGCTCCTTCCCAGAGAATGGCTTGATTTGATTGCTCCTTTCCTCTTTTTGATATCACAGATCTTCTGCCTTGGAGATTGAGTTTTCAATGGTTCAATATTCAATAATATTTTCAGTAATTCAGTTGCATTTCCAAAAGGAGAATGTGGAGCTGCTCTGTTCCGTGGACTGGGGCTGTGAATTTGTGCTCCCTTACAAGTATTTGTGTTACTACCTGGAAGCTATTTATATGTCACTGTTCCATCCTCCTGCTCTTTGCCAGGATCACGGGGCAAGAGCAGGAAGGTGCCTCTGGTGATGTTTAGTTTGGTCTTAACCGTCTGCCAAAACAGAGATCAACTTCCTGGGCTTAATTAAAAACACAGTGGAGTGAATTTCGCTGCTGGTGACCCCAGTTCTACCTTGCATTTTTACCCAGAAACAGCTTTGGGCTTCTCAAAACAAGTGTTTGGAAGCACAGAAGAATTTTGGCTGTGGTAAGTTTTGTGTTGAGGGACAGAATCACAGAATCAACCAGGTTGGAAAAGACCCCTGAGATCATGGAGTCCAACCTGTGACCCAACCCCACCTTGTCACCCAGCCCATGGCACTGATGCCACATCCAGGCTCTCTTTAAACCCCCCCCAGGACGGGGACTCCACCCCCTCCCTGGGCAGCCCATTCATGGATGGTGATGGAAAATGAACTTAAAGGCATCCACTTCTCCTCTGCAAGCAGAGAGAGTTTAAATATTTTTGTAAAAGTCAGCCTCGTGAACTCTTAGGTCTTTAGTCAAAGGCTGCATCCAAAAGATGACTCTGGCATGCTGGAAATCCCAGTGTATTCCCATATGGACTATGGACGTGACATCCACCTGGCACAGGCTGGAACGTGACAGCTCCAGGGGAGGGGAATGGCTCAGTGGCCACCTTAAAACGCTGTTTCTGCACATGGACACCTTCTGAGGAGTAATTAGAGACAAACAACTACTTACATATGAAAGGAAAGCAGTGAAATGTGCTCCTGGGATTAACCAAGGAAGCTTTGCCATGTGGTGGAAGGGAATGTGGTGGAAGGGAATGAGCGTGTGGCTGAACTGGACACAGGAAAACGTGTGTGAATTGCTTCAACCAGTGGAATGGCTTCCCAAAAATTAACAAGGAGTTCTGGGGGAGTGGTTTTCTTCTTGTCCAGGTTCTCAAAACATCTCAGAGCCCGCTCAGAACTTGTACAAGTGTTGCCTTTTCTGGGCTAAGTCTGGTTCTGATGTTGGAAAGCAGCCAGAGAAGGAAAATGAACTGTGTGAAAATGAGCAAGTAGGGTAAAATCTGGGAATCCATGAGTCTGCTGAATCACCTGTTGCTGGACGTTGGGCTCCCTTTTATGAAGCCTGTAATAAACCACTGCCATCCACTTTATTACCCTCGGCATTGGTTTTATCTGCGTGAGACAAAGGTAGTTGTGCTGTTGGAAGATAACATCAGTAATGCTACACCTGTATTAAAGGCCAGCACTTCAAGGGCACACTGAGTCATTTTGGCCACTGAGGAAACTTGGGCTTGCTGACTTGGGAGTGCACTTGTTGACTCTGGATTTCATTTTGTGTCTGCTGAGATGATTTTACAGTTTGACAGGGCTTAGGGGCAGAAGCCACCTTATAAAATCAATCTGGGCAGAGCTGTTTACACTGTGTAACCTGGTGTGTGACCTTCCCCCTTCAGCAAACCACAGAGCAGTGGCTTATCAGGAATTAACTTGCAAGTTCCCTATCTCACATCCTGGCATATCATTCCTGATAGATGGAATGCTTCTGCATGTGGCCACTGAATGCTCACAAACAATAATCCATGTCCTTACCCTCTGGACAGACCCTTTTTGTGGGAGACATGCTGCTCTTTTTTATCCAAATAAATGATGCAGGAGTTGAACCTACAGGGATCTGGATGCTGAATTAGTGAGCACAATGAAGAAATTTGTAAGCAAAAGGTAGTTTTTTTCACTTTAAGATATAAATTTTCCCTTCATTCAAAAAAAAGGCTGTTGTAGGTTAGAAGGTGTTCTTGATTAGGGCAAATAGAATAGGAAGTGAAATTCTTCACTAGGCCTGGGTTTTCTAAGGAAGCAGAAGTTGTCTAATCTTGCAGGATACAGTTCCAAATACTAATTCTTTTTTTTTTATTAATACAAAGTTTTTGAAGAGTATCACAAGGCTCAGGACTCCTTCCTTCTTGTTCTCAGCCTGCCCTGAGGCAGCAGGATGGTTTCAGCTCTCTGGCCACGTGGATCACATCTCCCTGGTCACCATTCCTGTGTCTGGTTGTGTAACATCTGTGCACAAACCACCACAGACCATAAGGAAATGTCTGTTTATTCAGGAGTTGTGTAATCTTGGAAATATGGGTCACATGGCCCTGCTTTTCTGTCTCCTCTTCCTGCTGTCCTGCATCTCCTCACTGCTCAGGATCCCCAGTTGTCCTCAGCTCCCAGGTGAGTGCTGAGGGTTTTTAGCGGGATATTCCCGGGTGATTCCTGACTGAACACCACATGTGGAAAGCAGGCTGCACCCACCTGTTCTCTCACACCTCTGGGATTTGAGCCATCCTGCCTTATCTCTGCTTCTTCCCTTCCTGGGTGGGGGGAAGGACGGGCCTTCAGGCTGGATCCTGGGGATTTTGTGTCTTGAATATGTCACTGTGCTCCTGTGGCATGCCCTGCATGCTCTGAGGAAGGGAGTTGAAGCTCTGATGGCATGGCCAGTCTGCAGAGCTGGGGTGATCCTGACCTCTGACATGCCTGGGGAGTGCTGAAGGGGTTCCTCTGGAGATGCCTCCTGGGAATGGCCTTTGATGGAAGCTTGTCAGCACTAGCTCTGAATTCATGCTGATGTTGGCTATAAGGAAGTTTGGTGTCTGCCATGCTTTGGCAGGAGCCTTCTAGCCTGGATGTTTCATAAAGAAATTGTAACGTGGCCTCCTGTGTCAGCTTTGGCATCTCTGAAGCCCTGCTCTTGTCTCCAGGTGGATGCCTGAGTCAGCTTTGGTGCTGCACCTCCTCTGCTTTGGGAGCTGTGGGAACGGCAGCCGCTCCTCAGGTCTGGCATGTCCTGAGGTGCCTCAACTCTACCACTTTCCAGAAACTTCTCTGTGTGCCAGAAAGGGGGATGGCTGCCTCATGCACCTGGACTGAAAGGACAATAAACAGCCCAGGGAAAATAGAGGATCCAAAAGGCTGCTTGTGCAAGGAGGAAGTGAGAACAGGGTAGGAAACACTGTCCATGTACAGAATGGAAGAAATTGTGCCCCTGGGAGGCCTGAGCAAGACAAGTCACTCCTGAGGGCAGGGATCAGGGGCCTTGTGCAGAACAGATCTGCTCTGGCTTTGGCCCCCAGTGCCACAGGGGTGTGTCCTTGCTGTGTGTGCCCAGTGAGAAGAGCTGGCTGGAGCTGGGGGCTGCTCTCCTGGAGCTGGAGCAGTAACGTAGGAAAGGAGGGAGTTTTGTGCCACTCAGAGATGAGCAGGCAAACTCTGACCTGTGGAAGAGGTGCCAATCACCTTTTAATTGGGCACCACTGGAGTTCTGTCTGCTGATGGAGCATCTGCCCTGTATGGACACCGTGTTTATTGGTTTTGGTAGCAGTAAAAACAACCCCTTGTGTCTGACATGTCTGTTCCTGGCCCTCTGCTTCTGGTCAGCGGGGGGGCGGCTCCGGGCCAGGTGAGCTCGGCTTTGTTCCCTGGGCTGCACTTTGGATTTGCTCAGCTTATTATAGTCCCTGGCTGGGCTTGTCAAAGACAGCCAAGGCTGGAATGTGCTCAGATCCTTTGAAAGTGTCCCACTGGGGACTTCAGGTTCATTTGGGCTCACACATGTTGAAAGTACTCGTGTTTTGTCAGGATGGGAGCAGGTTATTGCTGAACACTTCAGTCCATGGCATTCTTGACATCTGGTTCTCCAAAACAAGTTTGCTGTGTCCTGCCTGGTTGTCCTTTGTGTGGATAAGTGTCCTTTGTGTGGATAAGTGTCCTCAGCCTCACGACAGCCTTCAGCATCTGTCACCCAAAAGTACCTCCCTTGAGCCAGGCTTTGTGGCAGATGTGTGCCTGGCAACATCTGCTAAACCCTGTTTTGCAAGCGTGTACCCTGTACCCTGTGTCATTCACAGGAGCTGCCAGACCCAATCCCAGCAGCATTCCTGCTGTCTTGCCCTTCCTGCTGTTCTGCATTGGCAGGGCAAGGACTGTGTTGCATTTGCAGTGGCATGAGAATGATCCAGTCACGTGTACCCACCGCTGTGCTCTGAGCCCCAAAGCCTGTGGGCACCCACATCCTGCAGCTTGTGCTGCTGTGTTGAAGGGATGGTGTGGGTGTCCCGTGGCCTGCCAGGAGCAGGGCAGCCTGGAGAGATGTGCAGGTGGTGACCCTGAGATTTGGCTCCACAGCTGGAGACGTGGATTGGTCTGTAGATGGCAGTTCTTCCAAAGGAAAACGAAATCTCTGGTCTGTGTGGGAATGTGGTCAGGGTTCTTTTGTGGATGAGGGGAGTTTCCACCCCTGCATTGCTGACCTGGGATTGGTGAGGGAGAGGGACAACCCAGGGTAAGACAGATTTGCTCTGTCACCCCTTGCTGAAGTGGAAGTGACCTGAGCTGTGCTGTTGAGGGTGAGAGGTGGGCAGCACAAGGCTGTTGTGAATGGGAATAGGTTAGAAGAGGAATAGGATAGGATAAATTGGAAGAGACCTTCAAGAATTATCTAGTGTAACTGCCAGGTCTAACTGCTTGATGGAGTTGGGGACCCTTTGTGAGACAGTAGAGGATCACACTTGGATCTCAGTGCAAAGCTTGAATGTGGGCTGGATCAGACTTCTCCAGCAGAAATGAGGCTACAGCCAGGAAAGGCTGGCAAGGACCCCTCAGTTTTCCATGCTTCCCAGGAGTTCCTTCTCTCATTGCTGTTGCATCTCCTGCAGTTCCAGTGTGGCTGAGGGAAACGCTTGACTGCACAGGAGGCTGTTTGCTGCCCAGCCTGACCAACTCCCCAGTATTTTTGCCACCTGTACACATCTCCTGCCAGCATTTCTCAGCCTTTCCTCTGATGTTATCGGGCTTAGAGACTGAAGTTTGCTGCTCTGCAGGACTGTTTTCAGCTGCCTTTCACTCCATTGGGCCCATTAGTGAGACATGGTGTGTGCTGCACCTAACGAAGTTCAGTGCATTGTCCTGTAAAGAACAGCCTGTCCTGGATTATTTTTCTTTTTTTGTTCAAAGATTTAGAGGTTTCCTGAGGAGTGTGCAGAAGCTGGGAGATTAGGAATGACCGTCCCCTTTTAGGGAAGCAGATCAAGCAGGGCCTCTAACAGAAGGTGACCAGGCAAGTTTGCTATGAAAATAAACTCCATCAAAGGGACATTATTGTAGCCACGCTGAGAGGAAGAGCTCTGGCCCCTCCTCAAGTAATGGGGATGGTGCTAAGTGAGTGTGACCAGCTTTGCCTTGGCTGTGCAGCTCAGGGATGCTTTGGTTCAAAGCAACAGATGGGACCTTGAGGGTTGAACATACACTGATATTTTGTCAACTTCTTTTAATCTTCATTTTAATTAAAAGTTGATTAATGTATGTAGCTGCATCAGGGTGCCAAATAATGTTGTGCAGCTCCAGGAAGGTTGTGTGAGCCACCATCCCAACTGGAATCCATAGTGTGGGACTGGACCATTGTTTGGGGTTTTTGCCATGTCCGTGGGTGCTGTGCGATGGTTCCATGTGGAGGGTGCAGCCTGTCCCTTAGGGACACAGCAGCCCTACAGTGAGAGGGACAAACACGTATTGGGACAGGAGTAGAATGTGGGAAAGAAACACAAAGATTTGATAAGAATAAAACAAGCAAACAGTGGCATCTGGGAGCCCAGAAGGATGGAAGTTTGCAGCTCAGAGAGGAGTGAAAAAGCAGCAAAACAACTGCCCTTGGCAGAGCTCTCTTGGGATCCTCACAAAACCCTGCAGCCCCCCTGAGTCCCCCAGGCACTGAGGAGGAGTGTGTCCGTGGGGAGTGGGATTACTGGCCCCAGCCCTGTGCTCTGGCAGTGCTGCAGAGAACCTGAGCTCAACTCTGGCTGGATGCTTCACCCCCAAACCTCCCTGTGTGGGTGACACATGGTCTGTCTTAGCCTGGGCAAATACCATCAGTCGTAGACAATGGAGTGGTGTTGATGTGCCACGTTCTCAGTCCTCCAGGACTGTGCTGTAGTGGTTCCAGCTGGAATCCTCAGTGGAGGTGATGGCAGAGGAGCAGATCTCCTGTGGGATCCTCCTTCTCCCCTCATGAACCGTGGGCAGCCCTGTGTGTCATTTTTGAGAGCCCATTGCTCCACCTGGCTTGTGCATTCCAGCTGCCCAAGAGCTGTGCTCCATGTGCTCCCAGCTTGGCTGCCTCTCCCTGCTGATGTCCCTGCTCACTGATTCCACCTTGGCATGTCCCAGCCTGCCCAGGCATCGTCCCCTTTTTTCAAAGCTGAACACAAGATGTTGTCTGCAGCCCTGCTGAGCTCTTATTTTGCCCATCATTCTCCACTCTCTGCACTCCACTCCTCCAGAGTTCCTGTCATCCTCCTCCAGAAGCTCCTGAAACACTTTGGGGTGAATAGCTCAGCTGTATCCTTCCCACTACAGGTGGAGAGGGAGAATGTGCCCTCTGTCACACAGAGTTTTCCTGCTTGGCTCTGCTAATCTGGCCTGAATTGATTTTCAGGCTTCCATGGTCAAGGACAAAGCCCAGGAAATCCAAACTGCAGCCTGACAGCCTGAGCCTCAGCATGTCCTGGAGCTCTGCTCCCAGGCCATGCCCTTCTCTTTATCTCTCTTTATCCAAACCCCTTCTGGTGTGTTGAGCTTTTAGGAAGCCTTAAACTCCTGGGAAAGGCACTAGGTTGTGTCTCTGAGGTGGTGAGGCAGTACCAGAGCAAGCCCCAGTTCTGCTGTGACCTTACAGACATTCCTCCAATTCTTAAAATAGCACTAAGAGCTCCTTCTTCAGGAGTTGTGCAAGGGAAGAACAGAGGTGTGCAATTAGGGCACAGCACAGTCCCTCCCTGTGTCTGGGTGCCAGCCTGGGGTTGCTGAAGCTGCCTGGGAGAGTTCCAGGGGGAATTTGGACACTGGAGAACAGCAGTGTATGTCTGTAACACATGTTGTGCTACGTTGCTGAAGGATGTAATACTTGTTCCCTGTATCTATAAAGTGTGTCTGTATAGTCTGGGTGGTTTGGCCCTGGCTGCTGTTGCTGGGTGCTCCTAAAGCATGAACAGGCACAATTGGTCTGTCCCTCAGCTGTGCCTTTAAGCAGCTCCGGAGATCCTGGAGGACTCCCAAGTCCACCCCTTTGGAAAGGAAGTGGTTAAAGTGGTGGGGTTTGCCAGGAACCTGAATAAACTCAAAGCAGTGCTTAGGTCTCCTGATGAGTGGCCCCAGCCCTGAGAGGAGCCCAGGGCAGAGCTGGTGAACAGAGCTGCAGTGTCTGCAGGCGCTGCTTCCCTCCCACTCCATTTACAGCTCTGCTACAAAATAAGGGCGTTGGGCTGGGGACCACGAGCTGGGAGCCAGCGGAGCTGACAGCCTGTAAGTAGAGCACTGGGGACTCTTGGTTGCCTTTTCCATTACTCCTGTGCTTTATCTGCAGCATTCCTTTGTGTCACACAGCACTGAGCCATGGGTGGTGTGTAGGCAAGAGAGCTTTGCCTTTCCAACTTGCTGGTTTTAATCTTTTTCCCTTAGCTTTCTTTTGGAAACTTTCATTTTAATTCTTAGCAGATATTACCAGGTCTTTCTCACATCTTCAGGAGAACAGAGGGACTTTCTGACCCTATTCTTGCTCCCAGAAGTTGGTAGGGAGACCCTGGGTAGGAATCACTCCCTCTGTGCTGAGGGGAGTCGGGAGGGTTCTGTGTCCTGTTGACAGGGCTGGTGGGCTTGTGCCACTGTGTGCTGGCCACTGCAGCACCACCCTCTCTGTGGGACAAATAACTGGTGTAAAGCACACTGGGGAGGTGGATTTTAAGGCTCTGGTCCTTTCGGGCAGAGCCAGTGGGATTAGGTTTATTGCTTGTGTTTTCAGAACTGGCATGGGGAGGATGAGGCACTGTCCTGAAGGGAAGAGTTGCTGCTGTAATGGGCATTGATTTAGGGCTCTGTTGTTAATCCTGTTACACTTCTGATTTGGAAAGGAGCTTCATTCCCTTTGAATGTGACTTTAGGAAGCTTTGTTTGCACACCGTGTTTCAGACCAACCCGGTTTCTAAAGGACTTTCTGGGAACTTGGCAGGTCCTTCCCATAGCCTGTCCTGTTTCTGCATGTCCAGGTGTAACTTCCTTGGGTATTTGCCGCAGGGAAAACTCTGTTTTGCTGGGAAGTTGCAGGATTCTGGATGAACACGGCAGAAGCAGGAGATTGGGAAGCTGTGGTGGAGGTTGTGTGGGATGGTAGTGATGTTGTGGCTGAGACCTGCTTGAGAAAACTGCTCTGGGTTTGGCGAACCACCAGCTCCAGCTCATTTACCTGCCCTGTACCTGGCATATCCTACCTGTCCTCCCCTTCCCTGTGCCCTGGGGTTGTGACTGTGGCTTCCTTGTATGTGTGAGATGTGGCAGCACTGGTTAAGTGTTGGTGGAGGGTGAAAGCAAGTCCTGGTGCTGACAGTTTGCTGCTGTCAGATCCTGCTCCTGCTGCACCTCTCCCTGAACCAGCCCAGTCTGCAGAGCTGCCAAAGTGGCACTGCAGGGGTGGGACAGAAAGCTGTGTGAGCAGAGCCTGCCTGAGCTCAGTCCTGCTCCAGGAGAATGGCTGAAAGGAAGACAAGTCCTGTGTGTAGCTCCAAGTCTTGCTGTTTTCCTTAAAAATGTGAGGGGTTGTGAAATGGAGGCTGTGGTTCCTCTGACCTGGGGTAGCAGCACTGAGAGGGAGAGAAATGAGCCTTGGAGAGAATTTCCTCATTCCTCTCTCCTGTTCCACCCTGTTTGTTTTCTTAGGCAGTAGGTTACTGTGGAGTACAAAAAAATCATTGTGTGTGTGTGTGACCCTTGTGACAGGTGAACCATGGGGTCTGTGCCCTTCAGGTGTGCAGATCCTCTGGAATACCTGAGCCTGATGCAGCCACAGGCTGTGGCAGATCCCTTCTCCAGGGCATGCTCAGGGATCCACCCCAATGCCTCTTCCTCCCTGTGCAAACATATGGAACAGGCAGCAGCCAGGGATCAAGTCACCCATTCAGACAGAAATACCTGCTGAAGGGCTGGGTCTGTACAAGGCTAAACCTATTTAAAGAATTTATAATAATAGAACCTTGTGTGGGAGTTTTTTTTCCTTCAGGTGTGGAGTCAGCTTTGTTAAAACCAGCACCTGCTTCAGCCCCACATCTGTCAGCTTGTCTGTTAGGAGCCTGTGCAAACCAAATAGAGATTTGCAGCTTGAAATGTTACACACTCATTAACTTGTTGCTGCCCTGGATATTGCTTTTATTCCAAGACACAGGTAGAGAACTCCTAACTTGTAAATCAGAGACTGATTGTCCCCTGGAACTGATTTATTTTTAAGCAGAGATTTATCCATGTGTTGGTTGCCTTCAGTGACACAAAACACAGCTGAAGTGGCTCAGACAAGGTTATTTCCTCTGACACCACTTAATACCCCATCTTTTAGGATCTCATAAAATGTCCTTCAGTGCTGGGTCACTGCAGCAGGGGTAGGGTTTGGTGTTGGACACTGGGGGAGCAGAGTGAGAAGGAGCTGCCCAGGTGAGGGTCAAGCTCTTTGTGACCTGTACCAAGACCTGCCCAGCCACAGGCAGCCCCTCCTGAATACCTGAACTTATTCTTTGTTCCTACAAAGCAAATATCCTGAGAACATCCACTATTTCTCCCTTTCTGCAGACAAATGATGATTAGCGAGAAGGAAAATAGTGAGAAGCTGGACACAACCCAGCCATTAAGGCAGTTTTTCATCTGGGGAGCAGCCAGAGCTTCTGTGGAGTGCACTGGAACCTGTGGAGTTTGGCAGGAGTGTGGAGTTCTAAATTGGATAAGGAACCATTGGACAGTAGTCACTAGTGAGGATGTTGTACCCAAAGCAGAAGCAGTGGGTCAGTCAAGTGAGAGGAGACAAGGGAGGAGACACAGGGGCAGCTCTGATCTCTGCTCTTGGCAGCAGTGAGCCAAGGGAATGACTAAAGCTGTGCCAGGGCAGGGTCAGGTTGGATCTCAGGGAAATTTCTTCCCCCAGAGGCTGGTTGGGCACTGACCAGGCTCCCCAGGGCAGTGGGCACGGCCCCAAGGCTGCCAGAGCTCCAGGAGGGTTTGGACAAGGCTCTGAGGGACAGGGTGGGATTGTTGGGGTGTCTGTGCAGGGCCAGGAGTTGGACTGGATGATCCCTGTGGGTCCTTCCAGCTCAGGATATTCCATGGTTCTCTGATTCTGTGAGATTTTGGCCGGGGAGGGGGGAAGTTCTTCCGTTACGTTCTTCCTCTCGCGGCACAGTCACCTTTGATCCTGGGGGGTGAAGCACTTGGGCTGTTCTTCCTTCCCTGATGCAAAAGACAATTTGAAGTTTGTGTGTCTTGGCAGAGGGTTCCTTTCCCAAGGGTTTGTATTTTGGGACTGCAGTTCTAGACCCTGAACCTTTCAGCTCTGGAGCAGGATGATGTTCAGAGCTGTGCCATGTGGAAATCACACCGTTCATTCCACAGGTATCCCCTGGTAATGCTTTTCTGTGTCAGCTGAGCTGCTGCTTCCGTTGGTCTCTCTCTTTTTTTGCTCCCTGTGGACATTTTTCTGGTCTCAGTATTTAAGCACAAATAGGGGTGAAGTGAGCAAAAAAATCTTAGCAGAAATATGGGCAGAGAATTCATTCTGCTTTACCCAGTGCCATTAATTCCATTACAAGTAACTTTCCAGGGGATTATTGTGAATTGTCTAATGCAATAAGGGATGGGCTACAAACCTCAGCTGCAGAGATACAGAACATACCTGAGCTGTGTGTTCCTGGTGTTCCTCACAGGTGCTTACCTGCAGTATTTAATTTCAGTGTATTCATTTTCTCTCATGAGTTCATCCCCAGCACTGCTGACTTAGTTTCCTTATCTTCTCCAAATCTTTAATTTCTCTCACTGTTCTCTTTAATTTAACTCTAAAGGCTGTTGGGATCCCCAAGTCTCTGTCACAAGCTGAAACAGCTCCACCACAGCTGGGGTTTTATTTGCTATTTTCAGTTTAGAAAGATCTTCTAGGGTTTTATTTCCTCTCTCCAATCTCAGTACAGCCATCCCTCCCTGTTAAACACCATGGTGCCTTTTGGCTTAGAAAACTGAAAAATTGCACTTGTAAACTCTCCTGATGATTTATCTGGAAGGAAGGATGTCTCCTCTCTTTTTTTTTTTAAACTTTGGTTTGATAGAGTGTCTGTTCTTTGGTTTTTATTCCACTTGGTTTAACTTTAGTACTGGACTAGAGTGGGAGGGTACAGAGTATTCCAGGCAGGGTCCAATATGACAGATCCTGTCCTTCCAGGACTGACTGGTATTCCCAGGTCGTTTTCTCTCTCGTTGCTGTTTCTACCTGGTGGTTTCCATTTCCCACCAGGAATTGTGCAGGTCCCAGCCCAGGCAGTGCAGGAGCCACGTCCAACGGCCAACCACGGAGGGGGGTTTATTTTTAATGTGGTGTGTCCAGACACCCCTGATTTGTGGTAACCAGATGAGGGATTTGGACTGGCAGCCTTCTGAGTGTTTCTCTCCCTGTGTTAATGTGATTAGAGGGGAGATGTGGCAATGTAAAGCTCATGGAAATGAAATTGGATTGCCTGTGGCTGTTGCAGACCTTTGCCTGGCAGTAGGTCCTGTACCCCCTAACACAATTGCTGGGTTCAACACGTCCCCAGTAAAATGCATAACTGTCAATGAAGAGAAATCTCATAATCTGATCCTTTAGTATATGCAATTTAAAGTGGGCACTTAGATACTTTTGCCTCTGGCATGATGCAATTGAGAAGAGACTTTGTTTTTTACCTCTTACAGATAAGAAATGTTACTTCATAGTGAGCCCTTGTGTCCATGTGCCACCTCAACCAGATTAACTCCCTTTCTGGCAGGAGTGTGGAGGATGGTGCAGCAATAGGATGATGTAAAGCTCAGGGAGACACACCTCCTTTAAATTGTCCTGCTCTGTGCTCCCTGTTGTCAGAGCAGGACCATGAGGATGCTCTGGAGTTTTCCAGAGGCAGTTCTCAGTGGCTCAGGGTATTTTCTCAGGGTATTTTCTCTTGGAGTAGCAGTAGAGAAACCACATTTCTTTTTAGCAAAGTTCTTCTTTTTTGTGTTTTCCAGGGTCCCACTTTTCTATGTGCCTTTCTGAACCTCCCTGCCATGGAGATGTCTCACGACCACCACAGGAACAGCTCCATGTTGCCAGCCACTCATCCTCCTGAGCATCTCCACTCCACAGCCCCCCCGGGACACAACCATGGATCTGACATGATGGCAATGGTGAGTGGCAGAGTCAGCATTAACCACAGAGCTTCTCCTTGTCTGTGCTTCAGGGTAACTTGTCATCTCAAAGACTGTGCTCTTAAGAACTGGAGATTAAACTGAACTTTGGAAGGCAGGAAAACCCAGACCCCACTGTGACTCTTCTGGGGTGAGGCACGAGGGGATGTGAAACATGACATGGATTTCAGGGCTGGAGATCCTTTGGCAAAACGGTCTGTTCTTGCCAAAACCTTTGCAGCAGCCAGGCTGGGGTGTGCTCTGCAGCCAGCTAAAGGCAGGAGTGCAGAGTGAGCATTTTCCTGCCAGGAGCAGATGGATGGAGCTCTCCAGGCTGTCAGTGGCAGTGAGAGCCCCAGGCAGCACCGCAGGGTGAGGGGCTGTGATCTGCACCCACCAGCTCTGTGCCCTTTCCCTCCTGAACCTTCGAGCTCACTTTGGGGAGCAAAGTGTTGCCAGGGCTCTTTCCCGTGTTGGCACCGAGGTCCTGGATCCTGCTGCTCCAGCTGACTTTGATTCTAGCAGGTCCAGACTTGTGCATTCTGGCACCACTGAGGCTTTGTGGAGATCCTGCCCAGGGTTTCCATGGAAATGGCCCTAGGATCTGTGTTGCGTGTAACCAGTTCTAGGAACTCTGTCAGCTTTTTCTCCCTTTTCTAAATACTTTTGGAGTGAGTTTGAGATTATTAGAACATGTCTGTTTAGGATTAAATTTCAAAAGAAGGGGAGAGAGTGTGCATTTCCATTTCACATGAGAGTGTTCTCAGGAGGATGTTTTACAAACCTTCAGTTGGAGTTTGCCAGCTCTGTGCCAAGGAGGGAATCAAGAATTGCTGTGCTTATATTGCAACCAGTATCACAAGAAGAAAGGACTAGAACAGCCTCCCCTCAGTGAGCCTGGCCCAGGTGGAGCTCAGAGTCCAGCATTGCTGCTGCTCTCCTTGTAAAGCTCTCCCTGTAATCCCACACCTTAGTATTGGCATCCTCTGGGCCATTATTTTCCATATAAATGTCATTTCTTTACAAATGTCAGGTGTTCAGTGGATAGTTACGAGACCCTGCCTTGCCCTGCAGCTGAAAACTGTGAGTAATTACACAAGATTTTGAATGAATATGGCACATAAATCTGTCAGGAAAGGCAGTGCATAGGCACAGCATCTTATTTAACAGGCTGAGCACAGTTAAGGTGTGTTTTCCCATTCCTCAGTAGCTCCAAGTAACAGGCTCTGGTTCAGCTGCAGTTCTTTGGTTTGTGTGGTTTTTGTTTTAAATGTAAAAATGTTAAATTCATTGGAGAGATGAAAGTGCTCTCTGAAAGCTGTTCCACAGTGATTTCTGCTCTGGGGGTAATGAATGTCTGCTGATCCTCACAGATGCTGAGATGAATCATTAATTCTGAGCTCCAGCAAATAACCTTAATTAAGGAGGGTTCAAACAGCAGTTCCTCTTGCGTGGTCCGTACTTTCCATGTGAAAACACAGTGTGCAGCTGTGGCCAGGACATGCCAAACTGCCCTGTACTTACCTGGATGGGAAGTTTATGTCACCTCCAGCTGGCCAGGGGGTCACTGATATCTCCCCTTCCCACAGCACTCACTGTGCAGCCTCAGGAGCCCTTCTCTTCTCCCAGGGGAAGTTGTGGTCCTGCTTTACATCTGATACACCTTGTGGTACCTGTGTTTAGGCCTCTGTTTCCCATGGGATATTAGAAGTTCCATAGGGAAGCAATTCTGCTGGCACAGGGACCAGAGGACTCAGCTGTACAACCCTCCCCTGTGTGAGCTCAAAGCAGGTCATGGTGGAGAAAGGAAGGTGCCCTGTACCCAACCCCTGAGAGGATGAGGAGGAAAGGATGAGCTCCATGGAGACATCCCCAATCCCTGATACTTCTGATGCTGAGGAGAAAAGGAGCTCCAAAAGCAAGAGAAGGCACCTGCCTGTAACAGGTACCGTGGAGGGGCAGTGCCTTCTGCCCAGGGCTGCTCACTGGAACCTGGAGCATTATCCCTTTGTGTGTGCTACACTAATTACTGGAGATTCACTACCCTTTCTTCATGTTCTGTGGTGACCAGCTGAACTGATCTGAGCTCCTGTCGTGGGACAAACCCTGTTGCTGACTCCTCTGAGCTCCATCTGGGATGAGCTGCTCAGGCTCACCTTGGTGTTCTTTGTGTTTTGGGCAGGCCATGACTTTCCACTTCAGCTATGAGAATGTGCCATTGCTGTTTTCTGGACTTACAATCAATTCTCCTGGAGGTTAGTAACACTGTCTTGTCCAGTCCAAACAAAACATTTGCAATTGGTGTTTAAGGATTAATGTTTCAGGAATTGTTATTTATGCCAAAAATACAGAGATAGGCTGTGTTGAGTCTGGTTTAAATGGCATCTGTGGGGTGAAAGGGAGATTTTATGTAATTCAAGAATTGGGTCTTATTAGCAAAAGTGATTGCTGGTTTCACTTCCTGGGTGAAATTCCAGTTAGTGTGTGGATGGAATTCCCATTTCCCACCTGTGCATGGACACGGTGCCCTGCCAGGGCCTGCACAGCTCAACGTGGTTGTTCAGCCACCCAGTGACTCTTGTGACAGGTTTTGTTGCACAAAGACAATGATGTTTCCTCTCTTGTCAGAGATGGCTGGTGCTTTTGTGGCTGTCTTCTTCCTGGCCATGTTTTATGAAGGCCTTAAGATTGCCCGGGAGTGTCTGCTCCGGAAATCCCAAGTGAGCATCCGCTACAACTCCATGCCAGTGCCCGGCCCCAACGGCACCATCCTGATGGAGACACACAAAACTGTTGGGTAAGGGTTTCACTGCATTCTACAGCAAATCCCTCCAGGTGGAACTGGGACAGAAGGAACTCGATGCAGCCAGTACTGAGTGTACTGACAGGCCGGGACACTGGTGGGCACTGGAGGACACTGGGCTTGGCCAACCTCGAGGATGGGGCACAAAAGGAGGAAAGGAGAGCAAGGAGCCAGATGAGCTTGGGGGTTTTGTGATGAACACACCTGGGGAGTTCCCAGGAACAGAGTTTGGGTGTTACAGGCAGTGATCCTGACAGGAAATACTTAGAACTTCTGTTGACAGGTAGTCAAAGCTACTGTGCAGAACAGGAGCCCTTCTGCTTATTTAATGGGGGGTAAAATAAGCTTGACAAAGTCTGTTTCTCATTAAAAGTTGTGTTCTCCCAGCAACTTCCATGCTTGCTTTGCCGGTAGGCAGCTCTGTGGGGAAAACCCCAGCTCCAGGTTCATGCAGGAGTCCCTGTCCAGGCTGTTGTGACCTTCTCTGCCATCTCATGCCCTCCCTGCTGCCCTGGCAGCCTCAGAGCCGAGCGTTCTTTGGGAATGGGCATATCCCAGCTGTCTCCTGTTTGCTGACTGTTATTTGGGTTTGTGTTCCCAGACAGCAGATGCTGAGCTTCCCCCACCTCCTGCAGACTGTGCTGCACATCATCCAGGTGGTGGTCAGCTACTTCCTCATGCTGATCTTCATGACCTACAATGGGTACCTCTGCATTGCCGTGGCAGCAGGAGCTGGCACCGGGTACTTCTTCTTCAGCTGGAAAAAGGCAGTTGTGGTGGATATCACAGAGCACTGCCATTAACACTGGGTGCTGCCCAGAGGCCTCTCCACTCCCCTGCTCCCTGGAAGTGCAGCCATCCCAAGGACTGGATCATTCCTGAGCTGCAAGAGAATCACGATAAAGGAAAACCCACCACAGGTTCCTGGCTGGGGTGCAGGGATGTGAGGAGCTGGGCTGTGCTGCTCCCCCTGACTCCTGAGAGTCCCTGGCAGCCCTTCTTGGCCAGGATTTACTTTATTCTTAGATTATGCTGTGATTGAGATTAGCTGGCTGACAGAAATGTAGAAATTATTCTTTTAAAAAAGAAAACAAAACCATTTTATTTTTAAATTGTAAATGCTCATCAGTGAAGGTTTGATGAACAGCAGGAAAAGCTCAAAGTTGCCCATAGAGCCCTCTGTGTGTGAATGGCTGTTTTAATTTGGTTTTTTTTCAATGTGTACATAATGCCAGGGGAGGGATCACCCTGGCATTGTGGCTTTTGGGGCCAATGACACCTTCTGCTGCAGAAGGACTCAGCCTCTGAGGAAGATTTGGTGCTGCACATCAGACACTCAGGTGTGTCCTGGCAAGGGAGGACTTTGACCCGAGGATGTGACCCGTGTGCTCCAGGGAGTGGATGAACCTGCCCTCCAGGCCCACCGGAGGATGATGAGTGTTGTCAGTCTGATGTATCCAGCAGCTTTACTCAGCCTCCAGGGAGAACACTGGAGTTTGGCTGCCTTCCCTTCCCAATCATGGAAACACACGGAGCAGACACAGGACAAGCTGTGTATTTACAGGGCAAAAAATTCTAAATAAACCATTGAACCTGCAGGTACTTCATGTGGAACTGCACCAGGATGGATCCAGAGCTAGACTTTGGGGTTACTAAAACTAGTTCTGTAAATGAGGTAGAGCTGAATAATGATTTCATGACACTAAAGTTAAAATGGCTGGAGAGGGAATTCCTGGATGGAGCTGAAGGGGTTAAACAACCACGTTCCTGTAAAGGAGAGATTTGGGGAAGAGGAGAAGGGAAACACAGGACTACAGCAGCCTTCAGTCTCTTCTCAGGTGAAGTTTGGAGCAGCTTGGGCTGGTTAAAAAGTGTTCCTGAGCCAGATGACTCCTCTTTGTCCCAGCAATCCCACTGTGCCCATGCTGGGGCTGCAGAGCTCTTGCTGAGTGCTGTGAGCTCTGCACATCTCACAGGGCTCTGAGAGGGGCACAACCAGCCCAGGGCTGGCTTTGGGGATCCTGGGGAGCAGCTGTGGTTCAGCACTTGGATATTAAGCTGCTGGTTGGTGTAGGGAATGTGGAGCAAAGCTGGAGTCTTCACTCTCCACAGGATGCCCAGTTTGTGCCTGTAACTGGCTGAAAGGGAAGACATTTGGAATTTGAGAAGGGCACTGAGAACAGGCACCGCTTTCAGAGCAGGACTGGTGTCTGGGATGTGCCATGAGAACAGGGAATCCTTCTGGGATGACACAGGAGCATTTTTTCCTCTGGAGATGCTGCTGGCAACTGTTGGCAGCAGCTGTGTGAGGAAAGGGGATCCTTGGAATGGCTGTTTAGCCCAGCAGCCTTTCAGGGCAAGGCCATCCCTGCTCCTGGGAGCTCCATGGTGCTGGTGCTGCTCCCTGAGCACAGAGCCCACCCTCTCCACCTTTTGGGAAGGAAATCCATTACTGTTGCTGCCAGCACTGGAATTGCACCTAAATTCAGCCCTCCTGGTCAGATGTTTATTTGGACATCCTGTTTTCTCTGGACAGTGCAAATAGAGAATAAAAGGAGCTGAGTTAAAAGCAGGTTTAGGTTCCTGGTTACTGGGTGAAAGAGGCAAAGTTATTTTCATGGAAAAGTTCTGGCCACCTCCTGGTGAGAGACAGGAAAAACGCTTCCCCAGTCTGGTCTTTGAAGGGAGTTATGTCTCTGACAGGCTGCAAACCCACTGGTACCCTCTGCTCCTGTCACAGGGAAGTCTCTGCTGTGCCCTCCAAGCAATTGTGGTTCTCCATGGGGCTGGAAAACTGCCCCTTCCCATCCCTGGGAGAGCTGAGAGCAACGTTAGTGTTTGGCAGAGAAAACTGACAATCCCTTCCCAGCCCTGGGAGAGCTCAGAGGAAATCCTGGTGTTTGTCAGGGAAAACTGGAGCTGCTAAATGCTGGAGATGTGGGTGATGATGTGGATGGTTTGCACTGTGGGGCTCGGCCCCTGAAGGAGCTCAGAGCCAACGATTCCAGCACTGTTCCCATCGGTTTGTCCGGAAGGAGCTGGAGTTGGTACCGGTACAGGATGGCTGAGCACAGGGAATAGTCAGGAGTGGCTTTCTGTGGTGACAATAATTATTTCATATACCTCTTGCTGTGTATTTCTTTGAACCACAACCTGCTTGGCCTGACCCTGCTGTCACCTTTCACCACCTTTCCGTGTATCCAAGTGACCAGACTCGAATTCTCTGATTGATCAGAGGTGGATGACTTGGAGATCAGGCTGTGGCTCTTACAGTGTAAATTTGGTTCTTGTTTGCTTCTCTGCCTCGTTCTACATGTAGCACCTGTGCCCTTGGAATTGTTTCCCCCTGGATGAGAACCTCTGCCTTCAAGGGCTCCTCTCCTGCCCCTGCTCACACCAGAGAGGACACAGCTTTGTCTGCTCTGACATCACCCCCAAACATGCTACATGTGTGTTGACACAGGAATTGCATGTCCTCAGTCTCCTAGCCATGAGAGCCCTCACCTCCCTGTTACCAGGACACCTTTAAATTCAGGCAACACAGAGGCTGAATTTAAATTTTCAGCTTGGGAGCCTGCCAGGGCAAAGCCATCCCTGCTCCTGGGGGCTCCACGGGGCTGCTGCTGCTGCTGCCTCAGCACAGAGCCCACCCTCAGCACCCTCTTGGGAAGGAAATCCATTACTGCTGCTGCCAGCACTGGAATTGCACCTCCTAAAGGCAGCCCTCCTGGGTTGATGCCAGCTGTTCATTTGGACATTCTCTTTTCTCTGGGCAGTGCAAAAAGAGATTAAAAGGAGCTGAGTTAACAGCTTTATGTGCCTAAAGAGCTAAAAAAAAAAAATCTCCTTTTTTTCCAGTGTGACAGGGAAGTGCCACTGACCTCAGTGACAGGAGTCTCCCAGGTGGCTGGCAGGTGCTCCAGCTGCCTCCCACAGCCTGTCTGGAGCATTGGGAGCCCGGGATGCCCAGGGAAGGTGTGGAGGGAAGTGGCTGTGTCCTCCCTGCTCCTGGGCTCACTGCCCAAGGCACAGCTGGGGAAGGGACGTGTCCTGTCCGTGTGTCCCCCCTGCTGGGGCTGTGCTTTCCTTAGTTCAGTGTGACAATCCAGAGGAGCCACCTCTCCGTGTCCCAACCTCCCCCTTCCCTCCAGATCCCACTGGCTGTGTGTTGCCAGCCCTGTGCTTTGGCAGAGCCTGAGCAAAGCCTGACCTCCCTGTGGGTGGGATCTGCTCTGGGGCAGCCCCAGCCCCTCTGCTGCCCGAATTTAAGGTTGTCCTGTAACACAGGGAGCTGAGGGCTCTGATGGTTGTAAGATGTGAGGACAGTAAATTCCTGTTGACACACATGTATCATCTTGGGCTGTAATGTCCTGTGCCTGTTGTGTCCCTGATGTTTGGTCTCCACCCACTGTGCCTCTGGATTATCATCCTCGAGGGAGCACAGAGTATCCAGCTGTGTCCCTCAGCTGGCTTTTGTTGTTTTTTTCGGTGCCTTTTGAGTTTGTCTGGAGCCAGTCCCACCAAACTCAGCAGGATTTCTAGTTTTGTTTACAGTGGACTGTCATTTTTGGTTTTGCTCTTGCTCTTTGTGGAGGTAACTCGTCTGATGTTACTGTGAATATCAAGAATTCCCTGTATATAATTAACCAATAAACTAGATTGCATTTTACTGTGGTGGGGGTGTGTTTTGTAGACAATCCTCAGTGCCCCCCTCAGAGGGAGCAGCAGGGCCCAATGTCCCTGTTCAGGGAGTGGGAATGAGGAGCAGAGTCCTCTGGGCCTGAGCAATTCACCTTGGAGCTGCTGGAATGGGAATGTGGGAAGTCACTGATGCTGAGTTTCTGTTTGTTCCAGCCCAGTCACACTTTGCAGGTGATGGAGAGAGGAGTTGGTGTCTCACAGAGCTGCCTTCCCTAGACAGGGAAGAATCCAGGACAGGAATTCAGGGAGCTGTAACAACCTCCTGAGGTGTTGCCCTCTCAGAGCTGGGCCCTGCTGGGAATGCCAGGACAGCAGAGAATCCCTGAGCATTCCATATGGTGTCAGACAGGAAAGGCAGCTCTGCTCCAGGCCAGGCTGTGGCTCTTCCCAGCTGGAAAACAAACATTTAAGTTCTGCACATTCGGGGCATCTACAACACGTGAAGCCTCAGTGTAACTAAAATCCAGTTTGGAGCATTGCTTGGGACACTGAAAAAACAGAACTGGAGCTGTCCTGGAAGATGGTAGAAAACAGCTACTAAATTCCCTGTGGGTGTGCAGGTCCCAGGGTTGCAGGGAGCAGGGTTTCCTAAACACCACCATCTGCTCAGATTTTATAAGTTGGTTCCTTCAAGTCCCCTCACTCTGTGCCAGAGTCTGTCCCCTCCTCTGTGGGGCTCTGCCCCCAGTCTCACCTTCCAGAGCCCAGGCACTGATGGGGGTAAATCCAGGGATGTGCTGAAAAAATCACTCTGCCTTTGGGCTTTTCATCCATAAGGAAATACTTGGTGATCTTTGATGCAAGCAGTAACAGTCCCTGGGGCTCCACTCCCAGGGTGACAAACCAGGGCAGCTGAAGTGACACAGGTGGAAGGAGGAACTGTAAAGGAAAAACTGCTTAGTCAGGAAACGTGGGATGTCATTCCATCATATCCATGTGCCCAGTGCAACATCCAGGTGTGCAGCCATTCCCTGCTCAGGGCCCAGCTGTGACACGGATTGGGAAGCAGCTTTGGGACACGTTTAACAGACACAGGGGATTCTTTCCTGCCTCCTCAGGAGAGGGCAGGGCAGCACCTGGAAGCAGAGCCTGAGCACCCAGAGCTGTGGAACCGCTGCCTTCAACCCAAACCACCCATCAGACACCTCCCAGGACCTTCCTCGGTGGGCAGGGCTGGAGGTTCCCATGGAACATCCCAGGGGCTGGTTTAGGATCAGCAAATCACCCGATCCCCGAGGATCCTCCCACAGGGTTTTACCTCCGGGTGTTCCCATTTCCAGCAGTGCTTAACAATTAACACGATTTAACAATCGTGTGCTTGTTATGATGTTTTTTGTTTTGTTTTGTTTTTTAAAAAAGGAAGTGTTTATTTAAAACAAAACACTGGGCCAAGAGGGGCGTTCATGGGTGTGTTAACCGAACTTAAAAAACTAAGGCAACCGAAAAGGGAGAGCGCCGAGGGGGAGGGCGAGGCCCCTCCGGGCGGCGCTGCGGCCCCGGCGCCGCGCTCAGAACTCGAAGGTGCCGAAGTGCGCGGTCCGCCCGCCGGCCTTGGGCTGCGGTTTGTACCCGATGCGCTCATTGATGAGCTGCTCGCGGCTCTTGTGCTCCGTGCCCAGCGCAAGCGCCGCCGCCTCCTCCCCGCCCGCCGCCGCCTCCGCCGCCTCGTCGCGCTGCTTCCTGCGGCCCTGCGGGCGAACGGGCCGGTCAGGGCCGGGGGGCGCGCCCGGGGAGCGCCGCGCCCGGCCCCGCGCGCACCTCCAGCTCCTTCCGCACGCTCTCGAACTCCTCGATGTCGTCCAGCTTCAGCTCCAGCCGCGTCGGCTTCCGACGGAGCATCGCGACCGGCGACAGCGGCACCGGGATCGGGATCGGCCCCGGGACCAGCCCGAGCTCTCCCGCCCTCCGCGCTCCCGCCACTCCTCCCGGCGTGCCCCGCGTGTCCCGCCCTTAGCGGGCAATGCACCTCCCGGCGTGTCTCGCGCGCCCCGCCCTCCCCGCCACACCTCCCGGCGTGCCTTGCGCGCTCCGCCTTTAGCGGGCAATGAACCTCCCGGCGTGCTCCGCGCGCCCCGTGCTCAGCCCTCTCCGCCACACCTCCCGGCGTGCCCCGCGCCTGCTGCTGCCCGCCCGCCCTGCCGCACCTCCCGGCGTGCCTCGCGCGTCCCGCCCTTAGCAGACAACGCACCTCCCGGCGTGCACCGCGCGACCCGGAAGTGCCCGTGAGGCGCTGGATGCCGAGTGCGTCCAGTCCCATTCCCGTCCCATTTTCCGTTCTTTTCCCGTTTCCCTGTGCTGTTCCCGGTCCCGTTCCCGCCATGGCTGCCGCGCGGGCTCCGGCGGCGCGAGCCGGGGCCCGGCCCCCCGAGGTGGGTGTGTCCGTGGCGCGGGGGCGGCCCCGGGCCCGTTCCCCGCATGTGGCAGCGGCACCGAAGAGGGGCCGCGCGGGGGTCGCGGCGGCTGCTGCCGTGTGGGGTTTGCGGAGCCGCCGGGGCCGGAGCGCTCGCGTGTTTTCCTGCATGTTTTTCCGAATCCTTTAGTTTTTCCCATGGGGTTGTGCCGCCTCTCGGCGGGGGAAGGAGCCAGGCACTGCTCACCTTCACCCGCCTTCCAGGAGCTCGGGGACGGCTGTGCTGGGGCTCAGTGGGAGGAGGAGAAGCCTCGTGTTCTAAAGCTTCGTCAAAAAATAAATCCCGCAGGGCCTTAAACCCGAGCTCCGTGCAGATAATAAACAAGGACACAGCACAGCCTGATGGATGCAGTTTAACGTGGCATTATACTTTTGCCCTTGGGACATAAATAACCTCACTGTCCAGGGGCTGCTCCATCCCTGGAAATGTCCAAGGCCAGATTGGAGCCACCCGGTCGAGTGGAAGTGTCCCTGCTCTTGGCAGGGGTGGAGTGAGATGAACTCTTTAAGTTCCCTCTCAACCCAACCCAGTGTGTGATTCCATGAAACCCCATTCCAGGGCCTCTCCATGTTTCACACCCCATTTTCCCTGGCACAGCCAGGCTGTTTGTTGTCTCTTTGTACCCAAACTGTTTGTGTCCCTGCAGCCCCCCAAGGCCAAGCCCACCGAGGAGGGCGATGCCCCCCCGGCCAAGAGAGCCCCGATCTTCTATGGGAGCCTGGAGGAGAAGGAGAGGGAGAGACTGGCCAAGGGGGAGTCAGGGCTGCTGGGCAAGGAGGGCATGAAGGCTGCTCTGGAGGCTGGGAACATCAACATCAGCAGTGGTGAGGATGGAAACACCCTTTGTTTTATTCCCTTTGTGAAATGTGACACTTCCAAATGCCTGTTGTTATCCCTCCTGTCAGATGTGACACTTCCCAACGTCTCTGGGCACCATCTCAGAGCAGGAACAGGATGGGCACCTTGGATCTTCCCATGTGGGAGGGATCCAGTGGCAGAGCCCTGGAACAGCTGCCCGGGGAGGTGTGGAGTGTCCCTCTCTGGGGACATCCCAAACCCACCTGGATGTGTTCCTGTGTCACCTGCTGTGGGTGACCCTGTCTGGGCAGAGGGGTTGGGCTGAGTGGGCTCCAGAGGGCCCTTCCAGCCTGAGCCATCTGTGATCCAGTGATTCTGTGATCCTGTATTTCCCTGTTTCTCCCTGTGCTCCCTGGCGGCTTCTCTGTGATGCTGAGATCCTTGATGTCTCCCCTGTGCTCCCTGTGTTCCCTGGTGGCTCCCCTGTGCTCCCTGGTGGCTCTCTGTGCTCCCTGGTGTCTCCCTGTGTTCCCTGCTGGCTCACTCGTGGCTCCTCTGTGCTCCCTGATGGTTCCCTGTGCTCTCTGGTGTCTCCCTGTGGTCCCTGATGTCCCACCTGTGCTCCCTGGTGGCTGCCCTGTGATTGTTATCCTGTGCTCCCTGTGCTCCCTGGTGTCTCCCTGGTGTCCCCCCCGTGCCCAGCTGTGTTTTCTCTGTGCCAGGGGAGGTGTTTGACCTGGAGGACCACCTGAGCGAGCGCCAGGCCGAGGTGCTGGCGGAGTTCGAGCGGCGGAAGCGCGCGCGGCAGATCAACGTGTCCACGGACGACGCCGAGGTCAAGGCCTGCCTGAGGGCCCTGGGGGAGCCCATCACCCTCTTTGGAGAGGGGCCTGCAGAGCGCAGGGAGAGGTGCTGTGTCTGCTGGGGGGCACTCC
Source organism: Pipra filicauda (assembly GCF_003945595.2). Classification (NCBI taxonomy): domain Eukaryota; kingdom Metazoa; phylum Chordata; class Aves; order Passeriformes; family Pipridae; genus Pipra; species Pipra filicauda. Next base: position 770,269 of record NW_024104458.1, on the reverse strand, counting down.
GTGGCTACTAAGTTCCTGCTGTTTTCCTGGGAGAGCTGGGGTGTTCAGCCCGGGGAGGAGAAGGATCCAAGGAGACCCCTTCCAGTGCCTAAAGGGGCTCCAAGAGAGCTGGAGAGGGACTTGGGGCAGGACAAGGGAAAATGATTTCCCACTGCCAGAGGGCAGGGCTAGATGGGATATTGGGAAGGAATTGTTCCCTGGGGGGGTGGGGAGGCCCTGGCACAGGTTGCCCAGAGAAGCTGTGGCTGCTCCTGGATCCCTGGAAGTGTCCAAGGCCAGGTTGGACGAGGCTCGGAGCAACCTGGGCTAGTGGAAGGTGTCCCTGCCCATGGCAGGGGGTGAATGGGATGAGCTTTAAGGTCTCTCCCAACCCAAACCAGCCTGTTAATCTATTCTAAGAACCCCAAGGCAGAAGGAAGGTCTCATTGATGATTTGTCAGGTGAGCTGAGGAATCACTGACTAAATCCAACTTCACGTGTTTCTTCCCAGGTTGAGAAACATCCTCTCAGTGGTCGGCACAGACGCATTAAAGAAGACCAGGAAAGATGATGACAGGTCAAAAAAGTCCAAAGAAGAGGTAAGGGGGTCTCCTGTCCTCTGAGAGTTGAGGGAGAGATCTGGTCTCTGGTAGATCCAGGCCTCCTGGTTTTGGTCAGTGTGTGGATTCTCATGTCATCCCTTCAGGCTTTTCCTGTGTTCTCCCTTTTAACAGACCTGTGGCAATGTTTGGTCTCAGTGAGGAGCACCAAGTGTGGTTTGCACCCCCAGGCCAAGTTCTGAACTGCACTCAGTGTGCAAACCAGGAGAGCAGGTGTTTGGGCTCTCACTCACCATAGCAGGTTCTTTATTCTTGGTTGTCTTCACACTTGGGAAGAAAAAAATATGTTCCTACTGCTGCATCTCTTTCTCCCTCTGATATTTTTTCTGCCTCTGTCTCTTCTGAGTCCATTTTCCTGTATTATTTTTGAGCTGTGCTTTAAGAAATAATTTCTACAGCTCTGGGCTCTCTCTTTACTGGGTGATGTGTAAAACAGGAGTTATGTGTCAGTAAGTCCAACCCAATCAGTGTTCAGTTGGAATGTTCCTGGCAGTGTGTCAGGATCGGATCCATAGGGCAGAGACTGTGGTTTATCTCTCTTAATCCCTTTTTCTGGGGCTTATACTGATGCATAATGGCCTTAAAAAGGGGCCAGAGCCCAGCAGGGTTTGGGAGCAGGTGCTGTGAGGAGGCAGCTGAGGGGAATGAGCTGAGGAGCTTTTCCATCACTTTTATTCCTGTTTTTACAGTATCAGCAAACCTGGTACCACGAGGGCCCACGGAGTCTGAAAACAGCCAGGCTGTGGCTGGCAAACTACTCCCTGCCCAGGTGAGAGGGAACTGCACAAATGAGGAGGGACATGCAGCCATTTGTCAACTCCAAGGGCTGATCCCACTGTGGGTACCACTGGAAAGCCAGGGAGTGGGGAGCACACACTGGGAAGCAACTCCAGAGAGCCCAGACCTTGAACTCTCGGGGACTGATCCAGCATTAGCCCAGTTTGGGGGAGGAGGAGGAGGGCAGGGCCTGTTTGCAGAGCAGCGAAGGGGGAATGCAGGGAAGGGGGAATGCAGGGAAGGGGGAATGCAGGGAAGGGGGAATGCAGGGAAGGGGCTCATCCCTCCCCTGTGCTGTTCCCAGGGCAGCGAAGCGGCTGGAGGAGGCCCGGCTGCTCAAGGAGATTCCCGAGGCCACCAGGACATCCCAGAGGCAGGAGCTGCACAAATCCCTGCGGGTATGTTGGGCACTGCCCTCCTGCTGTGATCCTGCAGAGAGCTCAGCAGGAATTGAGCTGCCCCAGGTGCACCCTGGTCTCTGAACTGTTGGGAGGCTCTGCTTTTCCTCTCTCCCTGTCTGTGTAAAGCATGTTCTGACTCCTGCACGGTGATCCAGGGAGATGGATTTTGTCCCTGTGCATGGCAGAGGGGTCAGAGACATCCCTGCCTTGCCTTACCACTTGGCTGTGAAGCTAAAGGAATGTATTCCTGGCTTTGGCTGGGTTTGGCTGGCTGGGAAGGGACATAAAACCCTGGAGATCACCCCCAGCTCCGTGGGACAGAGCATGGCTGGGATGGCTCCCAGGTGCCCTTTCCGAGCACACTAAGCCAGATTCCCGGCTTAACCAAGCAGAGGCTCAGGCACAGCATGTGCTGCCCCCCTAATCCTGTTTGCTCCAGAGCCATCAGCTGCCAGAGGATTTGCTTCTCCCCTCCGTGCCCTACACTGCTGGTCCATCTGTCTGGTTGGGTTCCTTGGATGAGTTGTGGAAAGAGGGCAAACTCCAGGCAGTTCTGTGTCAGGGCTGCAGAGCTGGGGGCTGTGGGGACAGGTACCATGGGTGGCCCTGGGGGGCTGAGCTGAACCCCCAGGCCGTGCTGGCTCCCCTGGGACAGGCTGGCCCTGGCCCTCCCACGTGGAGCTGCAGCGGCTCTGAGGCAGCTCCTCCCTTGGAATGTGACTTTCCAGGGGCCTCTGCCTCCTCCTGCACACATTTGGCTCCATCACCTCAGGCTTTGGCTTTGGCAGGGCCTTGCTCTGGGCTGGCTGTACTCCAGTCATTGATTGTTTTCTTTGTGTTTTTACAGTCCCTCAATAACTTCTGCAGCCAGATCGGGGACGATCGCCCGCTGTCCTACTGCCACTTCAGCCCCAACTCCAAGCTCCTGGCCACAGCCTGCTGGTGAGATCTCTGTGGCTGCACTGCTTTAGGGGCTGGATGAGCACAGCAGGGAAGGACAGGGGTGTTCTTGGAGGTTTGGGAATCGTGAGAGTCCAGAAATGTTTTTATTTCCTATTCTGAGTTCTTGTCACTTCGTTTTAGAGCCGAGCAGAGATTTCAGTCTGAGCCTGTTGGTTTCTGTGCTGGTTGCCCAAAGTGTGTTGCTGTTTCAGTCACTGCAGAACCCCCAGAGTGGCTTTGCAGCTCTGTTTGATCTGTTCCTTGACATTCCTGTCTCCACTGACATCCATTCCTTGTGTTCCACAGGAGTGGGCTGTGCAAGCTCTGGTCTGTGCCTGACTGCAACCTGGTTCACACCTTGCGAGGTACGAGCAGCCCTCACTGAGGCTCTTGGCTTGGTGCTTTTGTTCCTCTCTGGGCTGAGCTCCCACATCTGAATTACTTTGTGACTCAAAATATCCGATTTTGGCAGATTTCTTTCCTACTTGAGAGCATCACTGGGGCTTGGGAGCCTGGGAATGTGTCAGATAATCAGGAGGGAGAGCTGGGTTTGAGCTCAGACCTCAGCCCTGAGTTTGCTGTTTCTGATTCTGAACAGTCTCTTGTTTGGTTTCAAAACCTGGATTTGATTTTTGTTATAAACACCAGCAGTTTTGGGCAGGTCACTTGACAACAGTGAGGTTCTTTGAGCAGTGGTCACAACTTGGACTAAATACAAATGTGAGCACAAATCTCCTGATTCATATGTTGAATTTTCACTGCCCTTTGAGTGTTACAAACCTCAGTGTTCTATACTCTGACCCAGGGCTACTGGAAGTGCAGTTTGGCTGTTGTCAGGAGAGGTGTGACTGGGGGTTTCAGGGCATTGAGGACACAGGGAAAGTGTTCACTGGCTCCTGACTCCTCAGTAATAAGGAAATGCTGCTTTTCTGAAGAACCAGCCAAGATCACAGGGCAGATTCTGAATTTTGGTTTTCCTTTCCCTTCAGGACACAGCACCAACGTGGGAGCAGTTGTGTTCCACCCCAAAGCCACCGTGTCCCTGGACAAGAAGGATGTCAGCCTGGCCTCGTGTGCTGCTGATGGCTCTGTCAAACTCTGGAACCTGGAAAGGTCAGAACCATTCCAGGCAGGCACAGCTGCAGCATTGCTGCTCTGGGGTTATCTGTGTTCCTAAACATCAGACACTGACCATCCTCCTGCAAATATGACCTCTTCTTGTGGCTATCCCAGTGCCTCAGTATGGGCCACCTCTTCCCTGGGAAGAGAGATCACCCTGGTTAGGGAGTCAGGGTGAGGGAGATTGAAAGGAATTGAGTCAGAGTTGCTGGGGGGGATGGATGGGAGGCTTGGGGATTGTTTCATTCTGACCTTTCGTTCAGGAGAAAATTTCCCCTCTCGGATATTAAGAAATGAACTTTTGAGTGATTGGAAAGCACCAGGGTTCAGAGAGGGACTGACCAAACACACAGCCAGGCACAAAAGCTTCAGCCTGTGCTGAAAAGCAGTGGCTGTCCCTGCACAGTGTAGTTTTGGCAGATGGGCAGCATCTCAGGCCTGTGAGGAGGAGACTGGTGGAGGTACTGAGCCCCAGCATCACCTGCAGAGCACCCAGGAAGGGCAGGCAGCTCCCACATTCCCAGCTGTTTATCCTTGGCTGAAAATCACCATTTCTAGCAGCAGAAGTGCCCTGTGCAAAGGGACAGGGGGTCGTTGGCCTCATGTGATCACGTCTCTTAATTAACCAGTGGAAAGAAAGTTAACTGCTGTTTGGGTCATCTGCTGAAGGCTCCTGACCTGCTGCCTCTCATTTTGGGAGAATAAATGTTCACTCCATCCCACCTCCCTGCAATCCCTCAGAACAGCAGGATTTGCTGCAGTTTGGGATGTTCTGTGTGTTCTCAGTAAACTCCCAGCAGCTCGGGTAGTCTGTGGTTTGCTTCTGCACTTCTAAAGTGCTAATGACAAGAGAACTGTTAATTTTCCAGAATAATAATCACCATCATCATCCCAGGAGAGCTTAATAACCAAGAGGAGTGGATAGAGGGTTCCACTCAGAGCTTTAGGAGCGGGAACCAAAGGCAAATACAGAGTTTTTACAACTGTGATGTTCATGTGTGGTTTGATTTGATCAGCAGATCTTTTGCTGCCTCACAATGTGTTTGCAAAGGCCTGGCACCTCTGGCCAGTGCCCAAAGGGTTGTTGTGTGTTTCAGTGATGAGCCCATGGCAGATATCGAAGGACACAGCATGAGAGTGGCCCGTGTGATGTGGCACCCGTCGGGGAGGTTCCTGGGCACCACCTGGTATGGACACTTGGGGATTTGCATGGACAGCATGACCATGGGCTGTCCCACTGGTGGCCCAGTGGTGCCAGGGCTCGTCCACAGCAGAGCCTGACACGGGCAGGGCTTGGCCATTCCTGACCACAGCTGGGCTTGTTGCAGTGTCAGTAACAGGGATTCCTTTCCCTGCCCCTGTGTGAGACACTGTTGGTGCCCAGCTGGAAATAAAATGCCCCCAAAGTTAGTGAAATATCCTTTATTCTCCTTGGAGATACATGGAGTCCAGAGGAAACAGCCTCAAGTTGTGCCAGGGGAGGTTTAGGTTGGATATTGGGGAAAATTTCTTCAGGGAAAGGGTTGTCCAGCCCTGGCACAAACTGCCCAGGGCAGTGGGGGAGTCACCACTGGACGTGTCCCAAAAACATGGAGATGTGGCAGCTGGGGACACGGGTTAGTGGTGAGCATGGCAGTGCTGGGGGAATGGTTGGACTTGATGATCTTGGAGGGCTTTTCCAACCTTAGTGACTCCATGATTTCTCTGACAACTGCCTTGTTTCTGCAGCTACGATCACTCGTGGCGCCTGTGGGACCTGGAGGCCCAGGAGGAGATCCTGCACCAGGAGGGGCACAGCAAGGGGGTCTATGACATCGCCTTCCACACCGACGGCTCCCTCGCCGGCACCGGGTGGGTTGGCCTGGGATTGGGGCTGGGTGGGACATGTTACCAAGGGTTTGGTGCTGACCAGAGATTTCTGCTGGAGGAATGGCTTCCCACTGCCAGAGGGCAGGGTTAGATGGGATAGCGTGGAGAAATTCTTCCCTGTGAGGGTGGTGAGGGGCTGGGATGGAATTTCCATGGCTGACCCACCCCTAGGAGTGTCCAAGGCCAGGTTGGATGGGGCTTGGAGCAATCTGGGATCATGGAAGGTGTCCCTGCCCATGGCAGGGGGGTAGAATGAGATGGTCTTTAAGGTCCCTCCCAACCCAACTGAGCCTGTGACTGTGATTCCAGTGGCCTGGATGCCTTTGGCCGGGTGTGGGACCTGCGCACAGGGCGCTGCATCATGTTCCTGGAAGGTCACCTGAAGGAGATCTACGGGATTAACTTCTCCCCAAACGGGTAAGAAGGGAGCTGGTGAGGTTTACGTGGGAGCTCCCAGTGCAAACCCCCTTCCCCAAAAACTGCCCTTCCTCCCCCCTGGGCAGGTACCACGTGGCCACGGGCAGCGGTGACAACACCTGCAAGGTGTGGGACCTGCGGCAGAGGAAGTGCATCTACACCATCCCCGCCCACCAGAACCTGGTCACCGGCGTCAGGTTTGAACGTGAGTGTCTGGTGTTCCTGATCCCTGACCCTCCAGAGCAGCTCCAGCCACACCTGCAGGGCAGGAAGGGCCTGTGCTGGTGAGCTGAGCTTTGCCATGTTTTTATTTGCAACCCCTTTCCTCCTCCTCTGCAGCCAACCACGGGAACTTCCTGCTCACGGGCGCCTACGACAACACGGCCAAGATCTGGACCCACCCTGGCTGGTCCCCTCTGAAGACACTGGCAGGGCATGAGGGGAAGGTGATGGGCCTGGACATCTCCCTGGATGGGCAGCTCATTGCCACCTGCTCCTACGACAGAACCTTCAAGCTGTGGACAGCTGAGTAGCTCAGAAGGGCTGGTTATGAACTGGGTTAATGGTTTTCAATTGCTTTTTTATATTAAAAAAAACCCCCAGGAATCAGCAGTTCCAACATGTGTCCAGCAGCTGCAGTCACGGCTGCTCTGGGGGTCAGGTGTGTTTGAAGCACCAGTGTTGGCCAGGGCTTGGCTGGAGTCAGCTCTTGGGTGATGTTTTCCCACTTTTAGGACTGGTTTTATACTGCAGACACCACTTCCTGCTGTAACTTGGAAATGATCCATCTGCTGCCACCCTCCCTCCCAAGCCAGGCTCCCGGGTGGAGGACACACAGGTGTCCTCCAGCCTGTGTTAAACAATTGCAGTCCCCACAGAGCACCTCAGGGTTGGTGTGTGGTGCAGCCTCTGTTCCTGCCCTTCTGACCTCCCTGTTCCTGAGCCTTTGGTAGAGTCTGCCTGCAGACTGGAGTTGCATTTAGGGACAGGCAGAGGAGCTGTCAGAGGGGGAGGTTGTGTCCCCCTTCCCCTGCCTCGGCAGGGGAACCTGGGCAGGGGTGTCCCTGGATGGAGATCTGCATCCCCTTGGATTCACTCACGGGAGTGAGTGAATCCTGGCCTCCCCAAGGCCAGGGAGGTTTTTCTTTCCCTTGTACCATCTCATGTCCCACTCCTTGGGCTGTCCCATGGACTGGGAGTTGCAAATCCCTGTGGGCATTTCCTGTTTCAGTTCTGCTGTGTCTCACCCGAGGTGATACAAAGGTCATTCAGTGTAGGATTGTCTCGTTCTACCTTACCCTGTGGGGAGCTTTCCTACTTCTTGTTTGTTCTTTAAACTGAGGTTTTGCAAATGTTTTGTCCTGGAAAATCAAAACGTGTTTTGGATGTGCATCCTGGGCTATGAGTCTGACTAAGGACTGGAGGAATTACAGGAATTTCACAAAACACAGTTTGATTCCTGTCTGCTGTTGTAAAAAACAGCTGAGGAGAGGTGAGGACATGGGGTTTGTTCACCCTGGAGAAGGGGAGGCTGAGGGCAGACCTCAGGGGTCTGCAGGTTCCTCATGGGGGGCAGCTCCGATCTCTGCTCTGTGTGAGCAGTGACAGCACCCAGGGAATGGCTGGAGCTGTGTCAGGGCAGGCTCAGGTTGGATCTCAGCAAAAGGTTCTTCCCCCAGAGGCTGGTTGGCACTGACCAGGCTCTCCAGGGCAGTGGGCACAGCCCCAAGGCTGCCAGAGCTCCAGGAGGGTTTGGACAACGCTCGGAGGGACAGGGTGGGATTGTTGGGGTGTCTGTGCAGGGCCAGGAGTTGGACTGGATGGTCCTGATGGGTCCCTCCAGTTCAGGATATTCTGTGATTCTATAAAAACCTTCAGGAGAAAAGAGAAGACGATTGCTCTCCCTGTTTTCAGCTGGAGAGCAGCTGTCCATGGTCCCTGGGAAGGTGAGCACAGTTCTGTTCCCAATGCAATGTTCCCAGTGCAGTTGGAGATGGTGTGTTAAGAAAAAAACAAACCCACTCCTAAGTTACTTTTCTTCAAGCAGAGTGTTGAGGGCTTTCTCCTCCCTTCCAAGCACCACAGTGCCGTGTGCCATGTGCCACGTGCCAGCTCTTGGTGCCTCCCAGGGAAAGTAGTATGGGACCAGAGGCCAGCAAGTAACACAGAAGAACATTTAATCACGGTCTCCTCTGTTTCAAGCCTGGACATCAGCTAAAGTGCTACAGTGTGTCCCCCTTGGCTCCTCACAGCTTGTCTGCTCCCTCTGCCCCATCCTGCGCTGCAGGGAGGGTTTGTGAGGAGAATGCCTCGTGCATCCAGGGTTTGGCTTTTCTCCTGGACAGCTCCTCACAAACCACCCGGGGAGCCCCCCTGCCCTGCTGCTCGGGCACATGGTCCCTGTGCCCATGGGCAGGGGAGGCTCTGGGGGTCCCATCCTCTCGGGGGCTGGTCTGTATCGGGAGTCCCTGGGTCTGTATCGGGGTCCCTGGCTCAGAACGCTGCCAGGGGCTGGTCTGTGTGGGGGTCCCTGGGTCTGTGTGGGGTCCCTGGGTCTGTGTTGGAGTCCCTGGGTCTGTGTGGGGGTCCCTGGGTCTGTGTGGGGTCCCTGGGTCTGTGTGGGGGTCCCTGGGTCTGTGTTGGGGTCCCTGGGTCTGTGTGGGGGTCCCTGGGTCTGTGTTGGGGTCCCTGGGTCTGGGTGGGGGTCCCTGGGTCTGTGTTGGGGTCCCTGGGTCTGTGTGGGGTCCCTGGGTCTGTGTGGGGTCCCTGGGTCTGTGTTGGGGTCCCTGGGTCTGTGTGGGGTCCCTGGGTCTGTGTGGGGTCCCCGGCTCAGAACGCCCCCAGCTCCCGCAGGGCGGGCTCGGCGCCGCCGCCCAGGCGCAGCACGTGGATGCCGGAGCTGGCGCTGGCACAGAGCAGGGTGGAGCTGTCGCAGGCGGCCAGCGAGGCCAGCGGGCCAGAGCCCTCCAGGGACAGCGTGGCCAGGCAGGCTGGGGAGGGAACAGAGAGACACCGAGATGAGGCAGCACCACACCGACCTCCCACCTCCCAGCTCTGCCCTCCTGAGCTGCTCCCCCCGCTCTCCCGGGTCCACACATCCAAAGGCACCGGGATGTGCCCTCTGGAAGAGAGACCCTCCCCCCCGTACAGTCCCCAGGGGATCTGAGCATTGATCTGGGCACTGGCTGGCTGACAGGGATCCAGACTGGGGTCAGGCTCTGCCCCTTCCCTGGAGAGGAAGCAGGGCTGGGTGGACACACAGACCCCCCTGGGCAGAGCTGCAGGGCTTGCCTGGAGCCATTCCCAACACGCCTTTTTCTCCCAAATGTCTTCCAGTCCGGAATATTTTTTCCTAAAGGCTGCATTACACTCACACAGTTTTGATGAGCCTCCAAAAAAGGAAGAGAAATCAGACTGACAATATCCAGCACCACATCAGCCCTTCTGTGTGTTATTAAACCCCCCTGAGGCAGAGTTTGTGCAAAGACACAGCCCCATGTTGAATTGTCAGAGGAGCTGCCCTTGGCACAGACCTACAAGCAGCTGCCTTGTGGTGACCTGCACCCTTCCAAGAGCAGCTGGATCACAGTCACCCAGCTGGGAAGGCAAGAGGATCAAAGCTGCACCTTGGCGTGCACAGGCACAAGGGCACACGAACAGGGAAGTGAAACAGCAGGTCCCTCTCTGTGGGAGATCCTCAGGTTTCTATTTTCAACCCATCTTAAAGAAGTGCACTTGGAGAGGGGCTTAACCCCAGGGAGTGTCTAATGCTGGTGCCTTGGACTGCATTCCATGCAGGGCTCTCAACCTGAACAGCTTCCTAAGAGGTCTCTGCTGCTGCACAAGGGTTACCAAGAGCCTGCTGCTATGGCAGGGCCTGGCAGGTAAACAGCCTTTGTGCAGCTCAGGGGAGGACTCAGCCCTCAGCACCAGCTTTAACCCCACAGGAGCCCTTCAAAGGGGCAACCAAAGTGAGGGCAGTGGCTGAGCAGCCCTCTGTCCTCCAGCACAACCATTCCTTACAACTCTTCAGTGAGATCTCTGAAATGCTCTCATAATTCTTCCTTTTAGTTTAGGAAGGACACTTGTCACCTCTGACACACACCCACCCCACCTCCTCCTCTGCAGGGCAAGCAGAAGCCCCTGGGTTTGCTCTGGGAGATGTCTCCACCCTGCCCTGCAGCTGGAATGGAGTAAATTCCAGAGATTTCAGGCTTCATCCCGCCCATCACCACCGGGAGACAGACACAAGGAAGCAGTTTTGTTCTCCCAGAGCACCGAGGATGAGCAGGAGTCCCCCCTACCTGCCGTGTCCCGGTGCCAGACCTTCACCGTGCTGTCGCTGGAGGATGTGGCGACGCTGGGGGCGAGGGCTGGGCCCCGGGGGAGGAAAACACACGAGGTGGTGGTCTGGAAATGCCCCCTGTACTCACACACCCGGCCCCGGGTCTGCCGCAGGTCCCACAGCTGCAAGGGAACAGGAGAGCTCAGAGCCGGGTCTGACACTGTCAGGGAGCCGATTGACACGGGAGGGAAGAGGGGGTTGGGTAAATTGCTCCTTGCCAATCCTCAATGCCCATTGCCTTTGTCCCTGCTCATGCTCACAGTCCTGGGGAATGTCAAATCCCAAAGGATTTTCACCATCGATGACTATTTGAGCCCACAGAGCCAAGGCTGTGCAGGCAGGTAACAAGGCTCCACCCTGCTCCCATCCTCAGCCCTGCCCTCCCTGGGATGCGATGGGATGGGGATGGGATGGGGATGGGATGGTCTCATCCTCTTGATCCTCACACAGGGCTGAGAACCTGCCAATTCTAAGCTCAGTTCTGTCTAAGAGACACAGAATGCCAGCTCTGAACCCCTGTGTGGCTAAATGCTCTAACCAGGTTTGGGGTCACTCAGACATTGGCACAGCCCTGTTTGTGTTGTGAGGTAGCCAAGGAAACTCCAAAATTGGTTCACACTGACTGGACCTCCCTAATCATTGAACACTGTGGGGTTTTCTCCTTTTCTTCAAGTGACTTTACCATGTTCCTGCTTTCAAGGCCTTGTATTTTCAGAGGGGAAAATGTGGATCTGGGAAAGATTCCCCAGGGCACAGAGGAGAAAGGCAAACGTTGCTCAGCAGCACCACAGAATAATGAGCTATTGTGAAAGCTGAATCTCTGGTTTGGAAACACCTGGAGCACAGGGTCCCTTACAGGCTTTCTGCAAGAACCTCATGCTCCTCAATGCCTTCTGTTGTTTTTTCCCTTTGTGTTTTACTGAAATAAAATGCTAGACTGGTTTGGGTTGGGAGGGACATTAAAAATCAACTAGTTCCATCCCCCTGCCATGGGCAGGGACACCTTCCACTAGACCAGGTTGCTCCAAGCCTCATCCAGCCAGGCCTTGAACACCTCCAGGGATGGGGAAAATCCCAGTGCTTTAATCAGGAACATATTCTCTGACATTCCCTGAGCAGAACTTCCCAAAGGGACAGGCAGGAAGACACTAAGCTCTGGCGCTGGCTGGTGACACCAGCACAAATCCAGTGCAGTGGGAGGACTCAGATCCCTGGAGCACTGCTGTGCTGCTCTCTGCTGTGTCCTGTGGACACTGGAGGAAGGAGCAGGGGCCCAGCACACTCACGGTGGCCTCTCCACCCTGGCTGCTGCTGAGGCAGTACCGCCCGTCCTGGCTCACGTCACAGCACGTCTGGATGTGCTGCTTGGCTGGGAACGTGTGTGCCACCTGCAGCTCCCGGCTGTCCCAGATCCTGGGGGAACAGGAGAGGGGAAGGGCACTCTGAGGCGTCATCTCCACGATGGGCTTCCCTCCGTGCCCTCCCGCTCTGCCCTTCTGCCATCCCTCCTGGGGCAGCCCCCTCCTGCCTCCCAGATCCACCCCTGCAGTTATCCATCCTGGATCACTCTCCAGCCAGAGCAGCCGAGCTGAGCTTTCTGTCCCACAAACTCTCCTTTTCACCTGCAGTCACCACCCAGTGCTGCTCACAGCCCCTGTGCCCCTGGCTGTCCTCTGCTGACACTGTGCTCCAAGGCCCAGCTGAGCTGGAAAGTGGCTTCTGGCCACACCAGCAGCTGGTCATGACAACGACCAAAGAACAGCCCCTTGTGCACTGGCAACTTCCCTACACCCCACCTGCCCCAGGCTGACACTCCCTTCTCTGTGGCCACATGTGGGACTTACCTGGTTGTTTTATCCTCCGAGGTCTGGATGACATAAGGCTCCCCAGGAACCCAGCACAGGTGTGTGACCTGTGGACAGGGAAGGATGAGCAGGAGCCACCTCTGTGTGCAGCCCAGGCTGTGTCTGCTGTGGATGCTCCCACCCTCTCCCTCCTCGTGCTGGGTTGGGAGCTGGAAACGTTGGATGAAGGTGTTTCCTGCTCCCTTCCTGGGCCCAGTCCCTGGGCATGTTTCAGGCAGGGAGGTGCCAGCAGCTCACCAGGACACAGAGCCCTGGGAACAGGGATACCACAGGCACCAGGGGATGGTGTCCACACCAGCTCCACTGCTGGGCTGGTACAGGAGGGAATGCAGAGTGTGGGAGCTGGGGGGGCTCAGTCTGGAGAAAAGGAGGCTCAGGGGGGACCTTCTCACTCTCTGGAACTCTCTGACAGGAGGGGGGAGCCAGGGGGGAATCAGGCTCTGCTCCCAGGGAACAAAGGACAGGGTGAGAGGAAACGGCCTCAAGTTGTGCCAGGGGAGGTTTAGTTTCGATATGAGGGAAAATTTCTTCACTAAAAGGGTGGTCAGGCCCTGGCACAGCTGCCCAGGGCACTGGTGGAGTCCCCATCCCTGGAGGGATTTACAAATGTGTGGATGTGGCACTTGGGGACATGGGCTATGGGTGGCCTTGGCAGTGCTGGGGGAATGGTGGGACTCGATGATCTTAGGGGGCTTTTCCAACCTCAGTGATTCCATGATTCTGAGTGCTTCCTGGCAGTTCAGAGTTAGAGCATTAATAAACTGCCACATGTCTCTTGGTACCTTTGTGCTCCTGGACTTGTTGTCAAGGCAGCCTGGGCAGAGCCTCCAGGGCTCCCTTTGGCACCAAGCTCACAGCAAATTCCCTCTACACAGCCTCGTGTGAAAGAACCACGTAGGCAGTGAGGTGCCAGGATGGGATGGGAGGAAGCAGCAGCTCCTACCAGATTCCTGGAGATGGTGGCCCTGGCCAGACACTCCCCAGTCTCTGTGTCCCACTTGCACACGGTGTTGTCTCGTGAGCCCGTGCACAGCTGGGAGGCATCTGTAACCACAAGGGAACAGCAAACCCAAGTCAAGAAGTGTTGTCAGTGAATCCCTGGGGACTGGGGGTGTGCTGTCCCTCACCTGGGCTCACAGCCAGCCCAGTCACAACCAGCTCATGTCCTGGGAAGTGCTGGCTTGGCCCCGACGCCCCGTGAAGCTCCCACATCATCACTGTCTTGTCCCGGGATGCACTGAAGACTCTGCTGGAGTCAAGGGCAGAGGTGACCTGCCAAGGACAAGAGGGAGAAGCTGGTTATCCTCCCGGCCAGCCCAGCTCTGCTCAGGGAGAACATGACATTTGCTGTCCTGTCACAGCCCAAAACATGCAGGAATGTGCCTGGGGAGAGCCTGACCTTCAAACTCTGACCTCAAACCATGACACCCATGTCCCCCCAGAGCCAGGGATGGTGGATGGGTGCTCTCTTGGTCTCACAAACCATTCATTCTATAGGAAAAGCTTCCTTACAAACCCAAATGAGCCCAGTGCTTGGCTGCCTTGAGCACTGGGGTGAATGAAGCCCCCTCTGTCCCTCCAGTACCCCAACCCAAGGGGACCCCCTGGGGCTGTCCCTGGTCGAGGTGCACACACATACACACCCCTGGATGTCTGCTCTCTGAGGAGAGTGCTGGGCTTTGTCATCATGGTCCCAGAAGGGAAATTAAAGCCCTGCTGTTCCCGGGATTGGTTGGCTGTGGAATAACAAGTCCAGCAGAACGAGACCCGAAGAAAAGTGAACAGTGTCTCCAAATCAAAAACTTGATCCCATAATTCATCCTTAACCTTTGCTACACAGTCTGCTGGAGGGGAAGACAGGCCTCCTGCAGCCCTGTTTAGTTTGGATGCACTTCTCCTTGCTGCTTCCCTGGACAGCAGAGGATCAGCTGGGACCATGGGAAAGACCTGGTGTGTTCTGATCAGGGAATCATGAATTGTCAAGGTTGGAAAAGACCTTTAAGGTCATCAAATCTGATTGTCCCCAGTTAGACACCAGGGATACTCTGGTCCCTCTTTCTAGTGGAGCAAAGGGGGCCCTGTGTGATGCCAAACCAGTGCTCCATTATCCCTGGCACCCCAGGAATGCTGACAGGAGACCCCGGCGCTCTCACCTTGGTGACCTCCCGCTCGTGGCCGAGGAAGCGCCGCAGGGCAGCCCCGGATCTCCAGCTGCACACAGCCACACTCTGCAGGGACAGGGCAGGGTCAGCAGGGACACAGGGCAGGGAGGCTTTCACACTGTGCACAGCCCACAGGGGAGGGAACAGGTTCCTCTGCTTTTGAGCTCCTGCAGCAGATACAGCTGTCTGTAGAGCCAGGTAACATAAGGGCCAGTGATTCCAAGCCTGGGTGAGACCACTTGATGTGATCGGAGCTCAGGAAAGGTTACAAAATTTGATTCCATGTGCTTCAGTGTGTGCCCTCACTCCAAGCTCATCTTTTCTTTCTAAATTCTGGGACTGACAAAGTTGTTACTCTCCCAGAATGTTCACAGAACAGTTCAAGGAACTTCAAGGAAATGTTCAAAGCTCACATTTAAATCTTATTTTCGAACCTGTTGACATGTTTTCCGTCCCGTGGGCCATGGCAGGGGGTACCTCACCTTATCCCTGCCCCCTGACACACACAGGTCTGGTTTGAGAGCAGCCACAGAGGTGACAGCGTCGGTGTGAGCGGGGCTGTGCTGCCGGGAGGTGCCGATGGATCCCGTCTGTCCCACGATGGATCCCGTCTGTCCCACGATGGATCCCGTCTGTCCCATGGAGCCATCGGCCCTGCAGCACGGACAGACAGGTGGGAGCTGCAGGGCATGTGAGACAAGGCCAGGGTGCCATTCCCGTGACACCAGGCCTGGGAGGTGGCACTGCTGACACCATCTGATGTGACAACCCCTGCCTTAGACAGCCTGAGAGAGGCTGTGAGCGAACCAGGTGAGATGGAACAGACCTACCTCACCTCTAGAGCTGCCAAATATCGGTATGTTTGCTCACTCTGTGCTGGTGCAAAGAATAAAAGAGATTTTGATCTCACCAGCCCCCACTGTCACTCACATGGGTCAGGCTCAGCTGCTCTTTGCTGTGACACCTCCCTGGCCACACAGTGCCCCCCAGCTCTGTGCCCCCCTCTGTGCTCTCAGCTGCTCTCCAGGCAGAGATTCCCCCCCTTGCTGCCAGACACAGAATTATCTCACCTTGCCAACAAAAGCAATGACAGTCTCTGAAGAGACAGCGAAGCAGTTTGGATATTTGGGCCAAAGAGCCACTCCTGGAGCTGTTCCCCTTCAGAGCTCTGCCTCAGCCATCACAGGGCACGGCCACTCCTGTGAGTGACACTTGGGACTTCAGTCCCCCAAAGAAGCTGAGCAGACTTTTTTCAAAAGTGAAAACACATTCACACATTCAGTAATGAAACTGAAACCACGTGCTTGCTCTGTTCTCTGGTCATTTGTGTTCTCTGTTCACTCTCCCACCTGGTTTGTTAACAAGACACGATCACCCAGCGTTGCTTTACCCGTATTTGGTGGTGTGGAAGCTGAGTTTACTCTGCAGTTTCCCCATAGCCCTCCAAAGAGCAGGGCCCCCCCACGGGGTGTCACATCAGCACCTCAGGCACCTGCTGCAGGGACACGACCTGTGGGTGAGGGGACACAGCATCACCAGGGATCCAGAGGGGTTTCTGCCTCTTACATATACAGGGTAAGGTGCTGGTAACACATTATTTACATCCCAACGTCATTTAGAATAACAGGAAAACCTCAGTGGAGGGGATATCAGGAGGTCCTGAGCCAAATCTTTGGCTTAGAGCAGAGCCAGCAGCAGGGTGAGGTTATTGGAACCTCATGCTGAGCTTTAAAACGCCCAGGCTTGGTGAGGCCACACCGGAGAAGGAGTTGCTGCCTGTTGTTCTTCTAGTGCTTTACACTTTCCTCTTACTCCAGTATCTGGTCTTGACTTCCATATATCCAGGTGAGGAGCCTCTGGCACAGCAGGGCTCAGCATCTCTCCCTCATGTCCTCACAGGTCACAGACTGAGCACAAACCAGTCTCAGTGACAGTGAATTGTCACAGACAATAACTGGCTGCTGCTTAGCTCAAGGCACACTAATTGGATTTGCCCTGCACTATGTGTATGTTGGCATTCCCATCTTCTGGGGCTGTAGTACTTAGCTAATAAAATTCAGGAACCCCCCCCCCACACACCTTTTCCAGCAATGAAAAGAGCCTTCCACCTGCTTGAAGGCTCTGCCCACAGAAACTGGAAACCCAAATCCTGGAAACACTGAGCAAGAGGGGCTGGGTTTCTACAAAACAATTCTCTTTCTAATTTTACCTTGACAGCCCTTGTGATTAGCAATTAGTAATACCCAGTTAATCACCACCTGCTCTATCTATGAGTTTGCATGTCCCAAAGATGTGAGGAATGATCAATCTCACGGCTGAGGGGCTATGACAATTTGGCAATTTACTCTTTCAATCAGACCCTGATCGTTTCAGTACGTGAGGAACATGATTTTTCTTTGACGAGAGAGAAGTCTGGACGTTGCTTCTCCTGCAAAACAAGATTCTAGGAAAAGCCAAGATGTAAATTCTGATTTTTAATTACGATGTTCCTTGTCCTCCAGTTAGTTTCCCCACTCCTGTGGTTAATGCAGTCCCTACCTGCACATAAACTCCGAGGGAGGACACAGAGAAGCTGCTGGTGGCCCCAGGAGGCTGCAGGGAAGGTGGGAGCTCTGTCCTGTGTCTCACTGGGCTCTCCTGCCTCTTCCCCACTGCAAGAAAGACCATCTTCTGAACGCTGAGTGAGAGCAGTTCTCAGGCAGGATGTTCATCCAAGGTTTTGCTGTCTGCATCCCAACACGTTTATCATCCACCTGCTCCATCACAAAGCTCCAATAACACAGGGGTCCAGCAGCAACTGGACATGAAGTGTCACCTCCAGCAGACTGAGTTTCACACTAGAGGATCTTCTTATGCTCCCTTCTGCCTTAAATGTATCACTTGACAGAAATCAAACACATTTTTTACTAAATGGCTTTAAAAAAATAACCCACACTACTGCCTCCACCTGTCCAGGCTCTGCCGTGAAACCCTTACCATGGATAGGGAATGACAACAGCCATAGCAGTGGGCACGGGGACCTCAGCAGAGCTCCCCCCATCCTTATCACCCCTCGAGGAGGGTGTTTGACCATCTTTGTGGAGGATGGGATGACACTCTGGCCCCTGGAGCTGGGGGTGACCCTGTGACAGTGGTGCAGGTCCCTGTGCTGGGAGTGTCCCCACGGGGGATCGCTGGGGGCATCCTGGGTCCCTGTGGATGGGGTGGCCCTGTGGGGGTCAATGGGGCCATCCTGAGTCTCTATGGATAGGGGTGGCCCAATGGGGCTCAGTGGGGCCATCCTGGCTCCCTGTGATGGGGGTGGCCCTGTGGGGTGTCAGTGGGGTCATCGCACGTCCCCAGGGATGAGGGTGGCCCTGTGAGGGTCAATGGGGACATCCTGGCTCCCTGTGATGGGGGTGACCTGTGGGGGATCAGTGGGGTATTCCAGCTCCCTATGGATGGGGATGACGCCCTGGGCAGTCAGTGGGGTCATCCTGGCTCCCTGTGATGGGGGTGGCCCTGTGGGGGTCAATGGGGGCATCTTCGCTCCTTGTGATGAGGGTGACCCCCTGGGCGGTCAGTGGGGACATTCCAGGTCCCTGTGATGAGGGTGGCCCTGTGGGGTGTCAATGGGGCCATGCCGGGTCCCTGCGCTGGGGCAGCCCCACAGATGCCTTATGGGGCAGCCTGGCAGGGGCAAGGCGGGCGCAGCCCCGGGAAGGGTTTGGGAACAATCCGTGTCCCCGTGGCTGGGGCAGCCCCGCGGCCCAGCCCGGGACCCTCCGCGCACTCACCGTGTCCGGAGCAGCCTCGTCCCGCCGTGTCCCTCCCGGGGCCGGTCCCGCCGTGTCCCTCCCGATCCCGGTCCCGCCGTGTCCCTCCCGATCCCGGTCCCTCCCGACCCCGGTCCCGCCGTGTCCCGCCCGGGGCGGGGCCGAGCCGAGCTCTGCCGGGCGGCGCCGCCGCCCCCGCGGCAGGTGCGAGCACAGCATGGCCCGGCGGGGCGGGCCGGAGCGGCTGCGGGTGAGCGGGGGGACCTCGCCCGACCTAACCCCGGCCCCAACCCCAACCCCGACCCCGACTCCAACCCTGACCCTGACTCTGATCCCGGCCTCGGCCCCGACCCCGACCCTGATCCCGGCCCGGGGCTCGCCGGCGGCTGAGGGGAGCCCGGGGCCGGGCGGGGCGGGGAGAGGGGCCGCGTGTGGGACTGGGGAGTGCCGGCGGGGCGTGAGGGTTCCTGAGGGGGGAGCGGGAGTCCCTGGGAGGGTATGTGGGTCCTGGACGGGCTGTGGGTCCGTGAGGGAGTGGGGGGTCCCTGGGGGGTGTGGGGCCTCAGAGATCCCTGCAAGGGTGTGGGGATCCCGGATGGGGTGTGGGGTCCTGGGGGGTGTGTGGGATCCTGGGGATCTCTGGGGGCGTGTGGGGGTCCTGGACGGGATGTGGGTCCGTGGGGCAGTGTGGGGGTCCCTGGAGAGAGTGGGACCCTGGGGGTCCTTGGTGAGCCGTGGGAGTCCTAGGGGGGTTTTTGGGGTCCTGGAGGGGTGTGGGGCTGCAGGGACCCCTGACCGAGTGTGGGGGTGCCAGACGGGGCTGGTGGGATGTGGGATGTGGAGGGGACATGGGACCCTGGGGGTCCTTGGTGGGTGCCTGGGGGTCCCAGACAAGGTATGGGGGTGGCTGGGGGTCCTTGGGCAGGTGTGGGACCCTGCGGGTCCTTGGCGGGGTGTGGGGGACCCTGGTGCGGTGTGAGGCCATAGGAGGGGTCTCCTGTGGGGAGGGGAGGGCTCCCTGTGGGGCTGTGTTGGAGGTCCCCTGTGGGGAAGGGGCTCACTTTGGGGTGGTGCAGGAGGACCCTGACAGCTGTGGGGCTGGGTGGGGTCAGGCTGGTGGGGGGCTCGGGGTGCTGTGGCCCTGTCCAGGCTGTGTTCATCACCTGCTGTTCCGTGTCCCAGGACGAGCTCGTGGACCGGTGCGAGCGGCTCCAGCTGCAGAGCGCGGCCATCGCCCGGCACGTGGATGAGGTGCTGCCTGCCAAGGACCAGGCTGTCCTGGTGAGTCCCTGTCCCTGCCAAGGACCAGGCTGTCCTGGTGAGTCCCTGCCCCTGCCAAGGACCAGGCTGTCCTGGTGAGTCCCTGTCCCTGCCAAGGACCAGGCTGTCCTGGTGAGTCCCTGTCCCTGCCAAGGACCAGGCTGTCCTGGTGAGTCCCTGCCCCTCTCCCAGCACAGCTGGCCCCATGTGCTCCGTGCTCACCAGTCCCATTGGAGATGCTGAGCTCTAGGGGGCTCATCATTGTGCACGGGTTGTCCCCTCCTACCCCACAGCTGTGGAAGTGGAGTTCTAGGGTGTGCCTGTGATTGCTGCCTCGCCTGCCTAAAAAATGTACATGGACAGTATATTTCTTGGTGTCAGTGTATAGCAATCACTAGGACCAGTGTCTCAGCAGTTCCTGGTTTTGTTTGTTCCTTGCTGTCACTGAGGATGAGGGCAAAGGGCAGTTATAGAATCATAAAATCACAGAGTAGTTTGGGTTGGAAGGGCTTTAAAGACCGTCCTGTTCCAAGCCCCTGCCATGGGCAGGGACACCTTCCACTAGCCCAGGTTGCTCCAAGCCCCGTCCAACCTGGCCTTGGACACTTCCAGGGATGGGGCAGCCACAGCTTCTCTGGGCAACCTGAGCCAGGGCCTCCCCACCCTCACAGGGGAGAATTCCTTCTCAATATCTCATCTATCCCTGCCCTCTGGCAGTGGGAAGCCATTTCCCCTTGTCCTGTCCCTCCAGGCCCTTGTCCAAAACCCCTCTCCAGCTCTCTTGGAGCCTCTTTAGGCACTGGAAGGGGCTCTAAGTTTTTCCCAGAGCCTTCTCTTCTCCAGACTGAGCAGTCCCAGCTCTGTCAGGCTGTTCTCATGTGTCTCACCAGTAGTGAATCCATGGAGATCTGCTGAGGGACAGGACTCTGGTCCTTCACAGGTTGTCACAGTTAGGCCAGGAGGCTGTAGGTGGGTTTGGGACTGGTTGTCCCATTTACCTGCACTTGTATCGTGACAGTTGCTGTGGCCTGGGCTCAGTTAACAGAGTAATGTTGACAGCTGAGCCCACAGGGAGCCGGCAGGAGCAGCTGGGGCTCTTGCTGGGGCTGCAGCCAGGCTGATGTTGCTGCTGTCCCTGCTCTGGCAGAACGCGGCCAGCGCGGCGCGGGAGCTGGTGATCCAGAGGCTGCTCTTCGTGGGCAAGGCCTGCGAGAACGAGGAGCAGCGGCTGCTGGAGAGGGTGCACGCGGAGGAGGAGAGGGCACACCAGAGCATCCTGACCCAGCAGGTGCACTGGACAGAGGCTCTGCAGAAGCTGGGAGCCCTCCGGACCTACCTGGTGGACATGATCACCAACCTGGATGACCAGGGCCTGCTGGTGAGAACTGCTCCATGTTCTGAGGGATGGGTCAGTCAGCCCTGAGGTCACCCGGACCTCTTACCATGGGACTTAAATATGGTGTTCAGCAACTGCTGTGCTGACAGCAAGGAGGCAGAGCTGGACAGGACCTACATCTGCAGGTCTAGCTCAGGGAACCTCCTTGACCTGGTCCTGACAAGCCCCTGTGGTTTCTCAGTGGTTCCCAGAGCATCTGCTCTTGCTTGCAGTGAGGTCCAGAACCACCCACGCTCAGGTGTCCAAGCTCTTGGCTTACAGCTGCCCTTAGGCCAGACAGCCAGGACAGCTGTGGGCTGAGAGCTGCTCTTACAGCAATTCATTGTGCCACCAGTTTTCAACTGTTGTGTGTAGTTTGAATCAAAACCGCTTTGGGAGCACCTGCATCTCTTCTGGAAAGTCCTCCCTGTCATCTGGCACAGCTCTATTTGGGATATTTGCTGTGCAGAGCAGCCTGTGCTTCCTCTCCCTCAGTTCCTTCTCTGGTTATTGAGTTGTCTGGGTTTACCCAAGTGATTCCTCTCAGTTTGGAAGGGAGCAGGTTGGTCTTCCACCACCATGCTCAGCCTCTGCTTCCCACATGGAAGTTTGTGGGAAAGAGGGCAGCAGCTCTGCTTGGGAAACAGACCCGACCCCATAGAGAGAGGGCAGATGTTCCTTTGGTAGGAAAAGCAGTGTCTGTCCTGCCCCAGCACCTCCGCTGGGCTGTGGCTGCACCATGGAGAGTAGAGGCTGGAGAGCAGGACCCATCAGCTGCCTGTGCCAGAGAACAGCCAGACCCTTTTGCCACGTGGTGGAGGGAATTAGGGACCATGTGTTCTCCACTTGGATTGCTGGTGTTGGTACTTGTGTCTGTCAGGAATCAGCACGTGCCATGCCACAGGCCTGCAGCTTGCCCTGCAGCTCGGATTTGAGCAGGGATCAGATATTTTCCTACCACTTTACTGCATCTGGAGAATGCTCGTGACCAGCAGGAACAGAAACAAGTGGGACCAACCACCTGACTCTTGACTTAGTTCCTCTGCCACCACCCCCCTTGCTGAAAGCCCTGGGGTTGTTTGCTGGAAGCACAGGCTGTTCCTGCAGCATTCCCTAGTGGAGTGGGAGCAGAGGGAGGGCAGCAGACACTGCCCCAACTGTAGAGGATGTATTGCCCTCAGCCATTCCCACTCATTTTCTGAGTTGAGGGGTGGGAAGTGCTGCAGCTAAGGAAAATGAATGTTGGATGCTCCCCCTGCTCCCCAGGGTTGCTGTTGGGGTGAGGGGTGGTTTCTCTGGATCAGGAAGGAAAACACTGCTCCTGGTCCTGGGTTTGCTGTGCCCCAGCCTGTGTTTGGGATCTGTAGGCATTTCAGCTCTGGTGACTCCTTCTTTCCTTGTCCCCAGCGCGCAGAACGAGAGATCTTCGAGAGGTCAGTGCCTGGCTGCTCCTGCTCCTGCTCCTTTCCCTGACCCTGCTCCAGGCTCCCCTGCCTCCCTGCAGCTCCTGTGCAGTGCCATGGCTCAGGTGCCCTGGACACCTCTGTCCTCCCTCTGCTCTTCTGTTGGGGACAAGGACACAGCACAGAGATGCCACTCTCATCTCTGCTCCGGAGCAGCCTGGCCCCTGGAGATGCTCCATGTGCAGTGCCAGAGCAGCAGCCCTTGTTTACAGGAGAACTTCTCCAGCTCCTCAGAGCACTCCCCGGGGCTTGCTGGGGGTTGGAGCAGGCCTGTCCCTGCTGTTGGCAGGAGGTGGGATGGTCCTGGTGGGAAGCTGGTGTGCTCTGTGCTGGGGTGGCTGGCACAGCCTCAGTGTCCCCAACAGCACCGTGGGTGACGCTGGGCTGCCCTTCCCTGAAGAGGTACCTCGGGGGCTGGGTTTTCACAGCTTTTTGTCTCCCTGGCTCCTGTGGGGGTGCTGGCCCTGTGCTGCCCAGAGGGCTGGTGGGGTATTTGTGCCTGTAGAGAGTACAGAATGTGCCACAGCATGTCAACACCAGCGTGTGCCACAGCCTTTCCTCACAACCACGAGTTGTGTGGGTGCTGCAGGCCACAGGAACAGCAAACCGTCTGTGTCTTGCTGTGCTGGGTGAAACCCGGCTCCTGCCACACCCCCTGGGCTCCAACTGTTATAAAGAGGGAAATCTGAGTCTCTCACTGTTCATTGGGCTCCCTTTGTACCTTGATGGCCGCTCTCAGACACATTTATTTACCCTGTGTCTGCTGAGTGAGGAGCTGTTGATTCAGGCTGCTGGGATGTGTTTTACAACACTGCAGTCCTTTCACAAGGGACTGTAAGCAAAGCCAACCAAAAGTATCACTTAAAGTATGGCTTAGGGCGAGAGCTGGCTCAGAAACCCCCTCTGGGGTCACTCTGCAGCCAGAGCTCCTCTTTAACCTCTGCCATACCTCCTAAGTGATCTTTATAAACACCTCCCAACACAACTAATCTTTGTATTTTGAAATTCCTCTTGTTTTCCTTTGCTAGGACAGAGGTGGCGGAGGGAATCTTGGAGCCACAGGAGTCCCTGAAGTTAAACTTTAATCAGACGTGTGTTCAGAGTCCACTCCTGCACCGACTGTGGGCCTCTGCTGTGCTCTGCTGCCTCACAGGTCAGTGTCTCCCGAGCTCTGGGGATTCCTGCACCCTCATTCATGTTGGGCCCAAAGAAACACCCTCATGTTGTGTCAAAACCTCCTGGTGCCCTGTCCTGCCCCTCTGCTCTCCCAGCCCCTGCTTGTTTCCTGGAGCCCCCCAGCCAGGGGAGCAGCAGCAGCAGCTGTGGGAGGTTTGGGGGGTGCAGTGGGGGCTCCAAGCAGGTTGTGGCTCAGAGCAGAACCGGGGTTTGAAAAGACACTTTGTTTTATCAGCTCTGTGGCTTAAGCTCACGTGGTTTCTTTTGCTGTTTCCTGGGTGGCTTGGTGACAGCAGTGAAGCAGACTCTGCTGGGGAATCTCTGTCACAGAAATCCCTCTTCACCACGTTCAGCACTGGGTTGCTGGGCATTTTAAAAGAGGGTGAGTTCACCTGTGGGGTGTCTGTGAGATGCTCTGAGCAGCAAAGTGAGCAGTGAGGAGATGCAGCAGCTTTCTGCTCACAGGCTGAGATTGTGGCTGTGCACGAGCTGGTGGTTTTTAGGGGTGTTTGTGCTCTGGCTCAGCTCTTTCTGTACAGCTGGGACTGCACTGGAGGTGTTTGCCAGGCCAGTGACAGGCTCTGGGTACGAGTTTAGCAGATTGGTGTTGGCTGTATTGAGCAGGGAGAAACAGTTTTCTCCTGGCTGTGATGTGCTTGGGTGGCTGGTTGTGAAATGTTTGCTTTTACTCTGACTTTCAGGCCATCACTAGAGCATTTCAAACGTGAGTTTTGTTTCTCAGAGGTGGCAACGTCCTTTACAGGTTGCCTTGTGAACAGTCCCTGGGCTGATTTTCCCAAAGTTTTTGTATTAACTTTGCTGATGAGCTGTTTTCAGTTTTTCCCTGTTTCCAGGCCCCTCTCCAAGGTCTGTGCTTTGGCCTTTTCTTGCTCCTGTAGCTTTGACAATCTGAGAATCTGTGCTACCAAGCACCACATCATCTGTTTCTTCTACTGCAAATTCTGATGTCGTTCTCCCTTTGTGATTCATTTCCCTCTTTCCAGTCTTTGGATGCTGGCAGTCATGGAAGGTGTCCCTGCCCAGGGCAGGGGGTTGGGACTGGGTGATCTTTAAGGTCCCTTCCAACCCAACCCAGTCTGGGATTCCATGCCAGCTCCTGCAGTTGTGCATTGACAGTGTCACACAGGATCACTGAGGTTGCAAAAGCCCCCCAAAATCACTGAGTCCAACCTTTGATCAGTCCCCACCTTGTCCCCCAGCCCAGAGCACTGAGTGTCACATCCAGTTGTTGCTTGGACACCTCCAGGGATGGGGACTCCACCACCTCCCTGGGAGCCCCTTCCAATGCCTGACCACTCTTTCCATGAAGAAATCCTTCCAGAAAGAATCAGTTGAGCAGGTTCTTGGCTGATGTTCTGAGCCATAAAGTCAAGGAAGAAACCTTTCCCTAATTCTCTTGGTTGTGACACGGTTTTTTTTAAGGATTCCTCTCCCAGTACCATCCTTGTAAAATGTGATGGCTCTAAGGCATTCTGTGCTTGTAGTGGGTGTGTTGGTGCGCTTATTACACAGGAATTTCACTCTGTTTGGGGTTTTTTTGAGTGTGTGGTTACATTTAACTGTCATTATTGCATGCTGAGGATTCCTGCTGTATCCTTGTGGATCTCCTCAGTCCACAGTCCACCCAGGACCAAACCTTAGAGGTTTAATATTAACTGCAGTGGTCTGAGCTTGTTAAGACATAGTGATGTTACGTGTCACTTTGTGGTCCCTTCTCCCAAAGGTAGTTGAGCAGTTGGCTGTCTTGTTTATTTGCTTGAAAACACAAAATTCCCAGCCTTGACAGCTTGCTCCAAACCTCTCAAAAACTTGGAAAGCAGCAGGAAAAAGAGCCTCCATTTCCCTCTCAGAAATAAACACGATTCCTTTGATGTCTTCACTTGGCATCCAGGCTTCTGTATCACTTACATGTGAGCTTGGCAGCTTTTTCCTTACACCAAGAGATGATGTAAATCTCCTGGCACAGTTTTGGGAGGAATCTGGGTTCATGGGAACTTGGATTTTTAAAAGCAGTCAAATGTGCTGCAGCCAACATGTATGTGCTTACCAGAGCTGTTAACTGTGTTAACCTGGCATCCCTCATCTCCCAGGGCCACCCTGATGGGTACAGTACACAGAGAAGATAGATTTGGGGGTGAGTTGAATTCCTGATTTAATCATTAATCAGAATATATGGGAGAATCTGAAGGGCAGATTTAATCATGACAGAACACCTGTGTGTGTGGGAAAATGTGCTGATCTGAATTACTCTGCTGTCACCCTGCCAGTGCTGCCCCTCCCTCAGATGCTCCCCTGGAATTCCAGCACTGTGGTGTCTCTGGGGCGGTGTTTCCCTGTGTGGATGATCCCTGTCCTGGAGCACTGGAATGCAGCCCTAGATTAGATGTGTGCTGCACAATACGAGGTTTAGTGCCCTCCTTCTGTCAGAGGAAGATAAATTCTGGTACTGCTCCCTTTTCTATGAATTCAGAGTAGCTTTTGGCTTCCTGGAAAGCCACCCTGCACACGGGCAGTGTGGGCAGCCACGGCCACGGAGCTGTGGAAGGCACGGCTGGGGTTTGGCTGCTGCTCAGGGAAATAAATCAAGGGGCTGAGGCTGGCAGCTCCAGCTGCAGGGGATGTGGCTTCAGCTCCTCCTTGGGCTCACTCTTGCCTGCAGTTGCTCCCACCTAACATGGGAGTGTGTGTGTGGCATTTCCCTGCACTTCCCAGCCTCAGTGCATCTGCCAGGGAGCACCTGGGGAGGTGCAGCCCGAGCTGCTGCTGGGTCTGCTCCCTGTCAGAGGGATGTGACCTGGGCCCTGGAGCAGGTTGGGCTCTGGGATGACCCTGCTCAGGGTGCAGTGGGATGGTTTGGTTCCTTAGGGCCTCATCCTGCCGTGTGCTGGGCACTGAGCAGAGGGTGGTTGGGCATTCCAGGGTAGAGCTGGTGGCAGGGCTGGGACAGCAACTGGCTCCCCTGCTCCAGCCTTGCTTCTGTGGCAGTTTAAGACCTAAAATGAATGAAGTGAGAGTGGGGGAAGGCAGGGGCACCCACTGGCAGGAACTGGGAGCAGGTGAGTCAGCTGGACATCAGCCTCATCTCTGCTTCACAAATTTAGGGATGGAGGGACCCACTCGTGCAGTTACTCAGCACTCCCAGGGTCTGCAGACCCACTGAGGGGTCTCGGGGAGGGCTGTGCAGCCAGAGCAGGGTACTGTGATCTTAGAGGTCTTTTCCAAAATTAGTGATCCCGTGATTCTGTGGTCCTGAAATGGGGCAGACCCCCATGGGGTGCAGGGTCCTCCAGCCAGCCTGGCTCACCCTGGGCTGGGTTTGTGCAGCTGGGCAGCCCCTGACTTCACAGCAGAACCAGACTGAGCCAGGGCCGTGCTCATCTCTAAGCCTGGTGCCACCTCCCCCCACTGCTCCCAGCACCTCAGGGTGGGTTGATTAACAACTGGGGCTTTGTAGCAGGAAAGAGATTGCCCTGCCCAGCCCTCTCCATCCCTCCCCGTTCCTGTTTTACCGGCTTTGCAGGTTTTCTGCTCACAGCCCTGTCCTTGCCAGGCTCTTGGCTCACCCTTGCTGGGAGAGGAGCAGCCAGGCCCTGCTCACCCACCATGGAGGTGGGAAGGGACAGGAACTGAGGTTTGGGTCTCTCCCAAAAGCAGGGTGAGCTGAACCTGCTGAGTTCTGTTTTGTGGGAAGTCAGGCCAGGGGCAGAGTAAAGATGAGCAGCATCTTTGACTCTCCAGGGCTTCAAGTGCAAGGCTGTAGAGGTGCGTGGGGAGTCTGGTCTTAGGTGAGTCTGTGCCTTGTTCTGGCCCTGGCTGAGAGAAGAAGCTGTGGGAATGGCACCCCTGGGAGCAGATGTGTCCCCAGCAGTGATGTGTGAGGAGAGGGTGGTTGTGGTTCTGTTTCTGATGGCCATAACTGCTTCATGTCGTTCAGGTGAGGGCTACCAACTCTGTGCTCACAGTGTGGCTTCTCTTTCAGGCTCACAGGAGATTCACATCGATGAGAGAACCCTCAGCCCCCACCTCAGCCTGTCGGAGGACAAGAGAACGCTGACCTTCAGTCCCAAGAAAGCCAAGGTGGACTTGGACTGCCCGGAGCGGTTTGACCACTGGCCCAACGCCTTGGCCACTGCAGCTTTCCACTCTGGGCTGTGTGCCTGGAAGGTGGGCGTGGAGCAGAGCTGTGCCTACAAGCTGGGGGTTTGCTACAGCTCCGTGCCCAGGAAGGGCTCTGCCAACGAGGGCCGCCTGGGATTCAACGCCGCCTCCTGGGTGTTCTCGCGCTACGACCGGGAATTCCGGTTCCTGCACGCGGGGCAGCCCCAGCCCGTGGAGCTCATCAAGGCCCCGGCCCAGATCGGGGTGCTGGTTGACTTTGCGGGGGGAGAGGTGCTTTTCTACGACCCCGACTCCTGCACCATCCTCTTCTCCCACAGGGAGACCTTCACGGAGCCCGTCTACCCCGTGTTCGCCGTGGCACACCAGAGCATCTCCCTGGTCCAGTGAGCAGGGCCTGAGTGTGACTGTGTGTGCTCTGCACTGTGCCCTGGGGGGAAAGGAGCCCAGGCAGGGCTGTGGGCTGTGTACAGTGTTCAGACAACACCTGCTTTCACACTACAGCTGTTCTTCACGTGTTTTACAGCAGCTCTCCTGTCCTCCTGTGTCTGCCGTGCTGGGGCGAGGGGTCAGGGATTGCCTGGCTGGGCCAACTGCTCTTAGGTGGAGTGTTTAATTTCTGCCTGACCAAGGGCAGCTTTCCAGCCTGGCGGGAGGCTGTGAAAAATGGGACAAATAGTAAGAGGTGTGTATGGAGAGATGGCAGGGAGGAGGCATGTGGAAAGGGAAATAACAGCTCTACAACTCCCTGACAGGACGGTGGAGCCAGGTGGGGCTTAGTCTATTCTCCCAAGTAACAAGTGACAGGACAAGAGGAAACAGCATCAAGTTACTCTGGGAGGGTTCAGGTTGGGGATTAGGGAAAATTTCTTCACCGAAAGGGTGGTCAGGCATTGGCATAGCTGCCCAGGACAGTGGTGGAGTCACCAGCCCTGGAGGGGCTTGAAAGGGGTGTGGATGTGGCACTTGGGGACATGGGTAAGTGGTGGCCTGGGTAGTGCTGGAGGAATGGTTGGACTTGATCCTAAAGGTCTTTTCCAACCTAAATGATTTTGTTAGTCTCTGATTGGGACCCAGCTGGAGACACACTTTTGGGAGTGCAGAGCACCATTGCAGAGCAGGACAGTGCAGGGAGTTGTCCCCTGCTGGGACAGGGGCACCCCTGAGGGGCTGTGGCTGCTGTCCAAGCAGGGGAGCAAGCAAAGAGCAGCAGAAGGAAACCAAACCTGAGTGTCACCAAAGGGAGTGGGGGTTGAGTTTAACATGGTGCAAACACAGGGAACTGATGGAAGGCAGGGAGGAAGGAGAGGTGTTGGCCTGGAGTTGAGCCAGGGAGCAGGACAGGGGGTTTAAAATGGTCATCTTTATTTCTCACTGCCCAAATCAGCAAAGTTTGTTAATTGTCAGTTTGTTAAGTGAAGTTGCCCAACTCCAGACTGTTCAGTCTACAGAGGGAGACCTGCAGCCACCTCCTGGCCACTCCTGTTGGGAAGAGGGGGATGCAAGGCTGGGGTACACTGAGGTGTGCAGGGCCTGTGCAGGGGTGTCCCAAGTGCTCTGTTTGGGCAGACCTTCCCTGGGATGGGGAGCCTGAGTGTTCTCTTCGAGACCTTCCCTGGGACTGAACCTGCACTTGCACTGGGGGATTCTTGATCCTCTCCCCAGGGTGACTGAGAAGGGATAAACCCCAATGTCTGCCTCCATCTCACCTGCCAGAACGAACCTCTGGAGTGTGACCCATTCCCAGCCCCGTTAGGGAAAGACAGCACTGCTGACACCCCCCCTTCTGGAGTGTTTTTAGAGCCGTGAAACAAAGCAGCAGCACCACTGGCTGTCAGATATGTTTTATTGCAGGAACAGCCGTCCTGCTCCGCAGGCAGCGCTGCTCCCTGTGCTTGATCCGCTCGCTGCTGTTCCCTGCCCCCCTGGCAGCAGGGAATCCCACACCAGGACCAGTTCAGCACCCGGCAGCAGCGCTGGGCTCCTCCAAACCGCAGCTACCCCTTCTCGATCCGGGCCAGGAGGTGGCTGAGGGTGGGCAGGACATGCTCGGGGGGCACCTCGGGCTCCGGGCCGGGCCCGGCCGTGTGGAGCAGGAAGCTGTGCATGCCCACGGCCCGGGCTGCCCGGTAATCCCGGGTGTAATCATCCCCAACGTGAGCCGCCTGCTCCGGGGGGACGCCCCCGAGCCGCAGGGCCTCCTCGAAGATCTTCCTGTTGGGCTTGGCGGCCCCCGCGGCCTCGGAGGTGAGCACGAACTCGAAGTGGTGCCGCAGGTTGCACTGCGAGAGGATGTTTTCCAGCCGGTTGTCGAAGTTTGACACGACGCCCATGCGGAAGCCGCGCTGGCGGCACCGGCTCAGGGTCTCCTCGGCCCCGGGCAGCAGCTCCCAGTTGTGGGAGCTGCAGTAGTCGCGGTAGAGCTTCTCTGCCAGCGCCGTCAGGGCTGCACCGTCCTGCACCCCCGAGAGCACGAAGGCCTGTTTGACCACGTCCACCCACCACTGCCGGGAGCTGAGCCCCTGCCCCCGGCCGTAGTTGGGGAAGCGGCGGCTCTGGGCCCCGTAGGCCTCCCGGAACGCCCGTCCCAGAGCCTCCGGCTGCACCTGCAGCCCCTGCGCCCGCGCCTCGGCCGCGTAGCTCTGCCCCACGGGCCGCCGCAGCCGCAGCAGAGTGTCCTTCACATCCCAGGTCAGCAGGCGCAGCCTGAGCATGGCCTCCGGTACAAGGGCAGCCAGGGACACGGGTGAGAGCCAGGCGCTCCGAGAGCGAGTCAGTGCCGGTCACATCGGAGGGGTGCGGGCACCCCGGCCCTCCGTCCGCCTCAGTCCCGGCGTCAGTGTCCCTCGTGGGGGGCTCAGGGCCCCGCTGGGGTCCGCACGGACACACGGCAGGGACGGAAAACCCTGCTGCGAGCGCCAGGGGCGAAGTCCGCCAGGCCGGGCAGCGACACTCCCCCCGCGGGCGGGGGCACCGGGGCCGGGGGGACGGGGCACACCCGGCACCGCACCGGGGTGTGCGGGGCACGCGGGGCCGGGCCCGGGGAGGCTGCACGGGGTGTCCCCGTGGAAGGGGGTGCGGGGCGGACCCGGGGTTCACCGGCCTCCGAGGGCTGGGAGTGCTCGCGGTGCCGGGGCCCACCTGCACCGCCCCCGGAAATCCCGCCCATCCCGGCACTCCCGCCCATCCCGGCACTCCCGCCCATCCCGGCACTCCCGCCCATCCCGGCACTCCCGCCCATCGCGGAATTCCCGCCCATCCCGGCACTCCCGCCCACCCCGGAATTCCCGCCCACCCCGGAATTCCCGCCCATCCCGGAATTCCCGCCCATCCCGGCACTCCCGCCCCGCGCTCAGGCCCGTCCCGCCGCCTCCTCCCGCAGCCAGCGCAGCAGCTGCGGCGCGAAGTAGGTGATGATGATGTCGGCACCTGCGGAGAGACGAGAGGCTGCAGCCGGCCCGGGGACACGCGGGGGACGCGCGGGGGGCACGGGGGGCGCAGCCTCACCTGCCCGCCTGAAGGCCGTCATCGCCTCCCGCACCGCCGCCTCCAGCCCGAAGGCTCCCGCCTGCGCCCCGTGCCACAGCATAGCGAACTCCCCCGAGACGTGGTACACGGCCAGCGGGTGCGTGGGGTGCTGCGGGGACACGGTCAGCCCCGCACATCAAACGCGCAGCCACAGCCCCCCAGTCCCTCCCCGCCAGGCAGGAGCTCACCCGAGCCTTGACATCCCGCACGAGGTCCAGGTAGGGCATCCCCGGCTTCACCATCAGCATGTCCGCTCCCTCCCGCACGTCCCGGTCCTGCCACGGGAACACGGCACACGGGGGACAAGGACAGAGTTTCCAGCGAGGCCCAGGCTGGTTTTCCAGGATGGTCTGCTGAGCCCCTCCGGGCCACAGGAGCCCAACTGTGGGCTGACACTCCCCTCACACAGTGCCTGGGCAACGCTGGTGGCTGCATGTCGCTGGATCTGATGTCCCATTACAGGGGCACCAACTCCGCAGCTCCCACTGCCCAGTCCTCAAGCACACACTGGGACCAGCTCTGGCAGGCTGATGGACCTCATGTTTCGTTTATCTCATGGAAAGGGAAGACCCTTGACCCTTTTATCCGGTTTGCCTCCCACCCCCTTTTGACTTTCTTGCTCTCCCCAAGCCCTGGGGTGATCACCCAGGCCCCACTGAGGGTGTCCAGCCCCACAGCCGTAACCCCCCGTGCCCCACTGAGGGTGTCCAGCCCCACAGCCGTAACCCCCCGTGCCCCACTGAGGGTGTCCAGCCCCACAGCCGTAACCCCCCGTGCCCCACTGAGGGTGTCCAGCCCCACAGCCGTAACCCCCCGTGCCCCCCACACTCACCACGGCGCGCTGGGCCAGGCCCCGGGCGCCGGGGGGCAGCTGGTAACACCTCCGGTCACCGAAGGCGGGTTTGGAGAGCGCGGCATCCCTGGAGAGGGGCAGGGCAGGGGGCAGGGAGTGAGGACCCCTGTGGCTCCCACCTCGTACAGCTTCAGGAACGGGAGGCCAGACAAGGTCAAGTGTCTGAGCCACTGAGTCAGGAAAATGGGGCACTCCTGAGCCACCTCAGCACCCCAGGATGGCTCTGGGAGGTCCTACAGGCCCAGGCTGGCCCTGAGAGCTGTTTCAACAGCCACTGCCCTCCCCATGCCCAGAGTCTGGGTAAAATCATGTCAGACTTTTCCAAGGCAGGTTCCTCAGGGATACCCTGCCAGGGTCAGGCTGTTCTTGGGACAAGGTCCAACAGCTGACTAAGCTGAAGCCTGTCCCTGAAGCCACCCTTTGGGACAACACTGGCTCCTGTGACTCCCTCCCTGTTCCTGGACATTGCAGGTGGCTCCGTCTCTGCCTGCCTTGCCAGCAGCACTGAGGAGGAGCAGGTGAAGAGGTAAAGGATGGAAGATCACCTGGGCAAGGTACAATTGTCTCCTTTTTGCACGGAGGAGTAGGAGGAAGGTGCTGCAAAGTGACCAGTGTGGCCCCTCCTGCAGCCCAGGCTCTGGCTGAGCCCCCTTCCCAAATAACTCTCTGGGAACACACTCCCAGCCATCCTGGCACCGGCTGGGCACACCTGGCTAAGGGACAGACCCACCTGAAGGGTCCATAGAAGCAGGAAGCAAACTTGGCACTGTAGCTCATCACGGAGACCTGCGGAGCAGAGCAGGGCCATGAGGGCCGGGAGCTTGGAGCCACAGCCACAGAGATTCCCTGCCATGGCTGTTTTATCCTCCCCCTCCCAGAGGCCTGGCACCTGCTGTTCCCATGGACATTCCTGTAGTGCTGCAGCTCCCTCCCCATGGCTGTGGCTCCTGCCCCTGGCACACACAGGTGCCCAGCTCACCTTGTTGCCCAGGTCGTTGGAGATCAGTGCCTGCTTTATGGCCCCGATGCGCCCGTCCATCATGTCCGAGGGGGCCACGATGTGGCAGCCTGCAGGGAAGGACAGGGATGCAGGGAAGGACAGGGATGCAGGGAAGGACAGGGATGCAGGGAAGCACCCGAGGCTTTGGCTCTGCCAAAAGGTTCTGGTGCCAGCAGTGCTGCTGGGACCAGGGCAGGGAGGGCAGGGGAACAGTCCCACTTAGAATCAGGCCCAATTTGCTTTTGGATCTGCTCAGAGAAGGACCAGGGCAGTGATTCTGCCCCTGTACTCAGCACTGGTGAGGCCACCCCTGGAGTGCTGTGCCCAGTTCTGGCCCCTCAGCTCAGGAAGGACATGGAGGGGCTGGAGCAGGTCCAGAGAAGGGCAACGAGGCTGGGGAAGGGTCTGGAGCACAAGTGCTGTGAGGAGAGGCTGAGGGAGCTGGGGGGGCTCAGCCTGGAGAGGAGGAGGCTCAGGGGAGACCTTCTCACTCTCTGCAACTCCCTGACAGGAGGGGGGAGCCGGGGGGGGTCGGGCTCTGCTGCCAGGAACCAGCAGCAGGACAAGAGGGCAGAGCCTTGAGCTGCCCCAGGGCAGGTTTAGGTTGGCCATTGGGCAGAAGTTGTTTGCAGAGAGAGGGATCAGCCCTTGGAATGGGCTGCCCAGGGAGGGGGGGGAGTCCCCGTCCCTGGAGGGGTTTGAGCAGAGCCTGGATGTGGCATCAGTGCCATGGTCTGGGTGACAAGGTGGGGTTGGGTCACAGGTTGGACTCCATGATCTCGGAGGTCTTTTCCAATCTTGTTGATTGTGTGTGTGAAGTGAGAGAGGGGCAAGCAGAGTCCAGCTGGGCTGTCACTGCCAGGGGCTCCCACCTGCTTTGGCATAGGCCAGTGCCACCTCTGCCAGCCGCTGGCAGCTGAGCTCGTTCTGGATGGTGCCATCCTCTCGCAGGATACCTGGAGACAAACCCGGGGTTACACCAGGGCAGGGACAGCAGGTGCCTCAGTCCCCAGGGGGGAGTGTGGCTCTGGGGACAAGCTGTGGAGATGCTCAGAGCAGCAGTGAGGAATGTGTTGAGGGAGGTGGATAAGGAGCCCTGCAGGGCCTGGAGGTCTGGGTGCTCCAGGGAGGGGAAGACAGAGGTGGGGCTCAGACAGACTCAGATGGCCACAGTGAGGGCCTGCACCATCTGTGCCTCCCACCTTGCTGTCAAAACCCAGGAGAGGCCTCCCAGCTTCCTACACTAGTAACGGGAGGCCAGGTCTTGGGGTAGGAGCTGGCCAGAACCCACAGCACATGGAGCCCCTCAGCAGAAAATGGCAAATCCCTGGAGACTCCCCGAGCCAGGAAAACACCAGGAGTGCAGCCCAGGCCCCCAGGCCGTGCTCACCACAGTGCCCATGCGAGGTGTAAGGGCACAAGCAAACATCACAGGCAATGAGCAGCTCTGGGAAGGTGGAGCGGATCCTCCTGATGGCCTGGATGGCAGGAGTGCCCTCAGCATCGGCAGCAGAGCCTCTCTCATCCTGTGGGAACACAAACACCTCAGCACACACAGCCCACACTTCCCCCCGACTCCTCCGTGGCAGCAGCTCTGCCCAGGAAACAGCTCCTGGACTGTGGGACCCTCTAAGGCAGGATGGTGTGACCACCACCGAGGGAAAAGGGTGATGGAGAAGCCCTTCTGGGCAATGAGTGCAGGTCCTGGGGCCACCTGCAGAGCTCTGGGGGCTTTTTTGGGTGTCACTGCAGTCTCCCATCCCCAGGTGCTCTGCTGAGTGGGCTGTGAGTTCAGCCCCACACTGCTCCCCCACACCCCCGTAGCTGCCCCAAGCTCCCCTCACCACCAGGCACTGACCTTGTGGACCTTGCTGGGCACCCCGAAGATGAGCACACACTTCAGGCCGTCTTGGACGAGGGGCTGCAGCATCCCCTCGAGCTTGTTCACTCCATACCTGAGCAGGGCAAAGGGAAGGGAGCTGCCAGGCACCCACACCTGCTCCTGGGGAGAGCTGCCTGTGACTGGGATGCTGCCCTGTGAGCAATCCAGCATCACCAGGCAGCAGCTGGAGGTACAGGGGAGGTGTTGCCTGAACACTGGGAGGAACAATCTGGGCTCTTATCTGGGGCTGCAGGAGCATTATCTGCCCAGCATGGACACTGCTCTGAAAGGAGAAGCGTGCCCTGCCCTTGGATTCCTTATCTTGGCCTCCCTGTTGCAGATCCAACCCACCTCCCACCAACCCACCCCCCTGGGCCTCTCTGACCAGAGCCCTGCTAATGTGGCAGCAGATGGAGACAGGAGCTGCCAGCCCAGCAGGATCCAGTGCAGGACCACAGCCCACATCCTTGCACGGGTTTTGGGCTGCTGCTGGAAACCCCATTTGCTTCCAACCCACACAACGTGTGAGTGCTCTGGGACAGCCTGAGACCCTGGTGCTGCCCTCCCAGTACTGCTACTTCCCCAGCATTCCCAGCATGATTCCCTCCACTCCCTTAGTGGATGAATGTCCCTGCCCTGCCTGATCCCAGGGAATCCCCAGGGCAGGGACCAGAGGGTTGGAAGCATCACCCCTGGCTCATGCTCATCTCATGCCATAAATCCCAGCAGTGACAGCACATGGCTCAGTGGGGTTGGATTTGTACCTGGCTTGTCCAGGGAGGCTGGGGATGGGCTCCACGGCGTCAGGGCTGTCCCTGTGGGAGGAGGAGGGGATGGAGATGTGAGGACTTGGGTGTGAGAAGGAAGCCCCTCTCCCAGGCTCGTGCACAGGGACTCTGAACCTACTGAAGAGCTCAGGGAGCTCCTGGGATGGACCCAGCCAGTCACCCTGCGCCGTGTCCATCCCTGACCCCAGAGCCAGGGCTCACTCACGTGACAAAGATGGGGTAGATGAGGTTGGAGGCGTCGAAGGTGGTGGCCGTGCCCTGCCAGGAGCGCAGCACCGGGTGGAAGTACCCGCTGTGGAGGACAGAGTCTGCCTGCATGGTGGGGCTGCTGGAGGCTGGGGGAGGCTCTGCAACAACAAAAGAACCCGGCAGGGTCCTGGTAAACTGCTGAGGAGGGGGCTGAGATCCAGGCAGCCACTGCAGGACTGTCCCTGTCCCGGGCCCCTGCAGCCCCTCCAGCTCCATCCCACCTCCCACAGGCACTGCCCTGTGCATGGTGGGTGCTGCAGGACCCCCATCAGCAGTCACTGAACAGCCCTTCCCATAAACAGGGATGACAGAGACTCCTCCCCACAAAACCCCCCAGTTCTGTGTAGGAAACCCCCCCAGTTCCAGCCACTGGCTCCTCCCACAGCAGAACCACCTTCACTCTCCAGAGGCTCCTCTGCCTGAGCACCCAGAGGGTCACTGTTCATTCATTTTACTCTTCCTTAGTGCTGAGTAACTCTGTGATAAAGCTTTTGTATGCAGAGGAGTAAAGAGCTGCTCTGTGCTGGAACTCAGTGATTTTTAATGTCCCTTCCAACCCAAACCATTCCATGAGGCACAACATATTTATGGCCACAGTGTGAGGGCACAGTTACAGAAGAGGAAAGGCACTGATGAGAAAGGGGCAGGATCATCCTGAGGAAACCAGGGCCCTAAACCCCACAGTCACACAACTCCAGTGGCCACTTACTGCTGGGTAAAGAAAACTGGGGACTTGGGCAAAACTGATTTCTGAGGTAACAAAGAGCAGGTACTGAACACACATAAATCAATCATTGGCTCCGCTGTTGTTGAAAGTTCTTCTGCAGCAATATTTTCTTCTTCTCTAACAGATTAGTAATAATTCTGTGATCAGACCACCAAGATTTACATTTCCATGAGCATTAAATTCTCACACCACGTTGCTGGTGGGTGTGATGGAAGGGGCCGTGGGAAGGCGGCTCTCCTGGGACGAGGCATTTCTTTGGCTGCAGCACAGAGGGAGCAGCTGCACAGCCCTGGAAAGCACAACCCCAGCAACAGACTGTTTGTGCAGAGCAGCTTCAAGGACTTGTGGCTGCACACACAGGGCCACATCCCCCAAACCCCCGTGCTGAGGAGCCGGGGTGCCCTGGGAGACAAAGCAGAGGCCCTACTGGAGAGTGTGGGATTTTTGGGAGGTGGGCAGGAAGAGAGCTCAGATGGGCTCTGAAAGGGCAAGTGGAGTCCTTTGACTACCCCTGGACAGGGCAGGTCTTCCCTAAGGAGACAGGGTGGCAGGAGGATGGGACTCATTTCAGGGGAGCAGCCCTGTGCTCTCCAGTCCCATTCCAGGAGGGATTCCCCAAGCAATGAACCTCACTGACCCCCTGCCTGTACCCAGCCCTCTGGAGAACAGGCACAGCTCAGGCACAGCTCAGAGCATCCCAGGACAGAGTCCATGGCACCCACAACACCAGTCAGCAACGGAGCTGTGCAGGAGATGGCTCATTTTCACTTTGGGAAAACCTTTAATCTGAGGTGTTCACCTATTTTACACACTCAAGACCCGTCAGATATTCTACTACTGAGCCAAACTCAGTCTGTGTCAGACCCTCCCAGTGCCCAGGGCACTTGGAACACGGGGGCACTGCATTGCCCAGGGCTGGAATCGAGCCTCTTGTACCCTGAGGAATCACTTCTGGGGATGGGGAAAGGCCCCTCTTGGTTACACGGATAAAAACACTGGATAAAAAAATCAGGTGGTGCTTGTGGGGGACGCAGAGCAGCTGACAGGCACGCTGGCAGCACCATGGCATCCCCTGGCAGGTCATTTTTAGCCCTTGGAAAGCTGCCACTCCAGGGAAAGGGACAGCCCTCCGGTGAACGCTCCCTACGGTGCCTGGCTCCAGGGAGCCGCGGCAAACAAAGGGCTCAGTGAACAAAACCCACCTCGAGAATCCAAAAAATGCTCTAAACAGTTAATCCCAGCGGAGCAAGGGCAGGGGGCCGGGTGGGACCAGAGGCACCTGACTGTATGGGACAGATAGAGGCCACAGCTCCAGAAACTGCCCTCTCCGGGCAAGGAGGGGGTGGGCACGTGGTGGGATGGCAGGGAGGAGATAAGAGCCGGGACGGGTGGGCCCTGCTGGGGCTGAGTCTGAGCCGGGTCCTGCTCACCAGCCCCACGAGCAGGAGAAGCTGCTGCCTGTGCAGGGCACCGGGGTGGCACAGCCGGGACCGACCTGCCCGACAGGCAGGGACACAGGACACAGGACACAGGGGCACAGGACACAGGGGCACAGGACACAGGGGCACAGGACACAGGGGCACAGGGACACAGGGACACGGGGCACAGGGACACAGGGACACAGGGGCACACACGGGGCACAGGGACACGGGGCACAGGGACACGGGGCACAGGGACACAGGGACACGGGACACGGGGACACAGGGACACAGGGGCACAGGGGCACAGGGGCACAGGGGCACAGGGGCACAGGGGCACAGGGGCACAGGGACACAGGGACACAGGGGCACAGGGACACGGGACACGGGACACGGGACACGGGGACACAGGGACACAGGGGCACAGGGGCACAGGGGCACAGGGACACAGGGACACAGGGGCACAGGGGCACAGGGGCACAGGGGCACAGGGGCACAGGGGCACAGGGACACAGGGACACAGGGACACAGGGGCACAGGGGCACAGGGGCACAGGGACACAGGGACACAGGGGCACAGGGGCACAGGGGCACAGGGGCACAGGACACAGGACACAGGGGCACAGGGGCACAGGGACACAGGGCACGGGCTGCAGGAGTGGGCAGTCAGGGGACATTGCACCACACGCTCACCTCGGGCTGGGGCTGTTCCCCCGACATCCCTCAGGGCTCCCGGCACAGCACGCCTGCCTTTCTCCCACATTCGCGGCCCAAATCTGTCTTTCTAAAGCCCTTTGCTCCGTGCACACTGGAGCAGCTCCAGGAGGGGGTTAAGGACAGCCCTGCAACTCCAGCGGGAGGTTAAGCACAGTCCTGCAGCTCCAGGAATTGAAGGACAGCCCTGCAGTTCTCTCCCTGAGCTCACCTTTGCCCCTGCACACCGGGACCAGCCCAAACCCGCGGCACCCCAGCCCACCCCTGTGCCCAGCCCGGGCTGGTGGCGGTGCCTCGCCTCCCTCGAGGGAAGAGAAGCGGCTGCCCGGGGACAACCCGGCACACGCCGCTGGCCCCTGGCACCGCCACAAACCAAACAAACCCCGCGGACGGGCTGAAGCCCGACCCGGCACTGCCCCGGGTAAAGCCGGACCCGGCCCTGCCCCGGGTAAAGCCGGACCCGGCCCTGCCCCGGCCCCCGACACCCCCCCGAACAGGAGGAGTTTGTTCAGTGCCAACAGGAGGCTGGAAGAAGATGTTTTTAGGAGACAGAAGCGCATGTGGCCTCATCCTGTGCCATACAACTATTTAGCTAAATCCCAGGGATACGCAAACTCCCAAAATGCCCGGTGGGAGAAGGGACAGACTGGGGTGTTCTAGGAAAGGGAGCCAACGGAGCTGTGGGTTAATTAACAGCCACTAACAAAGGTCAAGCTGTTGCAGCGTTAATTAAGAGCCAGTAGCAAAGGTCAAGACGAAACAGCGTTAATTAAGAGTCACTAACGAAGGTGAAGCCCTTCCAGCAGGTTTCCTGCTCCAGGATGGGCACGGGGGTGCCCAGGGGTCTGCGATCACACCCCAGCACGGGCGGGAGCTCAGCACCGCTGCCAGCTCGGAGCATCGCACGCTGCTCTGTGCTTGCCCCGCCGTTGCCACGGCTACCGAGCAAAAACCGAGCAAAACTGGGCAAAAAGCGAGCAAAACCGGGCAAAAATCGAGTAGAACCGGGCGAACCCCGGGCTGTCCTTGCTGCGTTACCCGGGGCTGCCCTTCCTGCCTGATCCAAGCGCTGCCTCCTTGCCCGGCCGGGCCCCGTCCCTGGGGCAATCCCGGCCCCAGCTCCAGTCCCGGTTCCCGATCCCGATCCCGATCCCATTCCCGGTCCCGGTCCCGCACTCACCGCCCGCCGTGTCCGCTCCGGCCGCCTCTCTGCCCCCGAGCTATCGCGATTTGCATAGCCACGCCCCTCATTAGCATAGCCCCGCCCAGCGGGGAGTGGTGGCGGGAAGTCTCGCGCGGCGCAGCGCGGGAAAAGGGCGGGAGGGAGGAGGGGTTTTTGGGGTGAAGGGGGCTGGGGCGGGGATAGGGGTGCTGAGGGGACAGAGGCAGGCTTTGGGGGGCTGGGGGACCATGTGGTCCTGTTTTAGGGTGCTGGGGGGGACCTGGAGCCAGGTTTGGGGGGCTGGGGGCGCTCGAAGAGGGTTTTGGGGGGCTGCAGGGGCGCAGAGCGGAGCTTTGGGGTGCTAGGGAGCCATGCGGTGCAGTTTTGGGGTGCTGCAGGGCTGTGGAGCCGGGTTTTGGGGTGGTGGAGGGTCGTGCAGTCCAGTTTTGGGGTGCTGTGGGGGGAAATGGAACCCCCAGTGGGGTTCGGGGGGGGGGCATGGAGCAGGGCTTTGGGGTGCTGGGGGACCAGGCAGTGCAGTTTTTGGGTGTTGCAGGGGGACATGGAGCCAGGTTTTGGGGTTCTGCAGATGCTGGAGCAGGGTTTTGGGGGGCTGCAGGGCTGAGGAGCAGAGCTTTGGGGTGCTGGGGAGCATGCAGTGCATTTTTGGGGTGCTGTGGGAGAACCTGGACCCAGGTTTTGCGGTTCTGGGGACCCTGGAGCCCATTTTTGGGGTTCTGGAGGAGGCTAGAACAAATCTTTGGGGTGCTGCAGGGGTGTGGAGCAGGACTCGAGCTGATGGAGAGTCATTGCAGTCCAGTTTTGGGGTGCTGCAGGGGGACATGGAGCCAGGTTTTGGAGTTCTGGGGGAGGCTGGAGCAAATCTTTGGGGTGCTGCAGGGGTGTGGGGCGGGACTTTGGGGTGGTGGGGGGTCATGCAGTCCAGTTTTGGGGTGCTGCAGGGGGGGAAGTAGAGCCAGGTTTTGGGGTTCTGAGGAGGGCTAGAGCAGACATTTGGGGTGCTGGGGGGACATGCAGTCCAGTTTTAGGGTGCTGTGGGAGGACCTGGAGCCAGTTTTGGGGGTTCTGGTGGCGCCAGAGCAGGGTATTGGGGTGCTGAGGATCAGAAAGCAGGGTTTGGGGTGCTGTGTGAGCAAGGAGCATGGCTGGGAGGCTGTGGTGGCCGGGGGCAGGGGTTTGGGGGGCTGCAGAAGTCTGGAGCAGGGCTTTAGGGGGCTGCAGAGGGATGTGGAGCAGGGCTTTGGGGGGCTGGGGGCCTGCCAGGCCCAGGGAAGCTGCAGCCCCACTGCAGGCTCAGCAGCACTGCCACTGCCTTGGTCTCCAGTGCAGGGGAGATGGTGGGATTGGGTTTATTTTGGGAGATCCTGCAGCTCCTGTGCCATAGCAGCATTCCCTGGCCTGCTGCAGGGCAGAAACCCTGGACCCAGCCCCTGGATCTGTCTATCCCCCAGCCTGGAGGCTCTCCCTGGAGCAAGGCTGAGCTTGTTCCCCCAGCAGGACAAACACCAGCACCCCAATTTTGCTTCTCTGAGATCTGGAAATCCCCCCCTTCTTGCCAATCTTAATTCCCTTGCTCTTCTCACAGCCTTCATCCTCCCCTCATCTTCCTCCTGTCATCAGCTGCTCCAGAACCCACTTCCCAGGGTGTTTGCTCCTGCCTTGGCTGCTCCCTCTGTTCCCCCTTACACAACCACAACCTGCTCATTTTATAACTGCCCGAAATATGAGACTCCACTTCTATAAAAAAAAAATCTGGCTTTTATTTAGGCATCATTCCCTTCCAGAATATGCACCCCAGATATGTACTGAAGAGAAAAAAAAGAAAGAAAAAGAGCTGGAAGGCAGGTGTTTATCAGAGATGTTTGGGAAGACATTCAGGCTCAGGCTTTCCATGTGCTGACTGCAGGCCAGCAGAAACTAGACAGCAGAAAATCTGTGTTGATTCAGTTCTTTTTCAGGAGCTGGCCTTGTGTGTGTGAAAATCCAGTGTGCCAGAAAAGCAGGAAGGCAGGGTTGGCTCTTGTGGGTGGCTCTGCAGCAATTTCTTTTGGTGGAAAGGGTCTATGAGTCCCCACAAGTGCTATTTTAAAACTGCTCATCAGCAAAACTCGTGGGTTCTACTTAAATGCACCTAAAGCTTTCCTCAGGTTTCCTTCACCCATCTGTTAAGTTCAAACATTAGATGTATTAGTCTTCAAAAAGTCAAATAAAGCATTTTCCCCTGAAAGGAGCTTCCTCTATAGGTACCTTCTCAGAGAGAGAAAGGAAAGGCACCAAAACTAACAATCCAAGTGGAAAAGCACAAACCTACACAGGCACAAGGGATACAAACAGCTTATTTCAACCTTCTTTTCCTGCAGGAGCCTTTTTTTGAAACCAGAAGCCTGAGGTTGAGCCTCCTGGGTGGGCACATCCTGCCCATTGCACCAGGGGGGATCCATGTCCCTGGAATGACTGGCAAAGGCTACGGAGGGACCTTGGATGGAATTAGTCCATTCCAATTGGGAAAATTAAAAAAAGAAAACAAAAACAAGGCACCACAATCCACCACTCTGTTCTGCTACATTTAAACTTCCTGCAGGAGCTGCAGCTCCTCAGAGCAGGGACAGGTGAGACCACCACACCCAGCAGTGCACAAAGCCACCTCTTTGTACCCCTGACACTCATTTTAGCCCTTCATTTTGCTGCAGATGTTGAATTAATTTCCTCTTGGTCTCTCAGGGCTCTAAAGACGCTTCCAGTGTTCTGTTTACATTTCCAGTGCTGTGAAGATTTTGGATTTAGGGTGGTTTGGGTGATCAGTGAGTGGACTCATGGCCCCCCTAGTGCTGCTCAGGCTGAAGGACAGAGGCACTGTCACAGCACAGCAGGGAGAGAAGGCACAGCCAGGATGCAAGGAAACACAGGGAAAAAACGAGTCCCTTGGATCAAAGCTTAAATGTCCAGCTTCCAAGTCTCCTGACATCATCATCTGGGTTCTACACCCCAGGGGGTTAATGGTCTGTTGGGCTCAGCCCCTGATATTCAAGAGTTCCCATGTTCTCCTGATCAGCTCCTGCACTGAGCACCTGCCAGCTCTTTTTCCCCTCTATTTCAGAGCCAGCCCAGCATCAAAGGTCTGCCCAGAAGAGGGAGAGGGCCAAGCCCCCCAGGCACCAGGAGGAGCTGCCCTGCCACAGAAAAAGCTTCAGCACAAGTCCTTTATGTCCAAATTAAAGCCCAAAAGGGACAGGCTGCAGAGGGACAGTACAAAGCTCTAAGGGAAACAAGAGGGGACACAGCAAGGTTGATTTACAGTGTTTATATCCCTCTGCACACAGCCCAGCCCCTCTCAGCCAGCTCAGTTGTCCACCTCTTCCTCGTCGTTCTGCTCTTCCTCCTCCATCCTTTCATCATCGTCATCATTGTCTTCCTCTCGGCTTTTATCCTGCTCCTCTGAGTCTGCCTTCTTGTCTTTATCTTTCCTGGCTTCCTTCTTTCCCTTCTGCTCACGCCTGTAAACTGAAGGAGAGGGAGCAGTGAGGAACCCCCGGCACGGACAGGGCTGAGCTCCAACACCCCCCTGCTCTCCCGGCTCACCAGGGGAGCAGGAACTCAGAGCAGCAACTCACCCTACGAGCTGAGCTGTGCTGAGCAGCTCCATAGGAAAGCAGGTTAAATTTCAGCAGAAAAATGCTGAAAAGGACGCAGGAGTTCACATTTACAGGCAGCACCTACGGCTTTCCTTAGATAAACATAATAGGGGAGTGAGGGCAGATGAGACTTTCTCAATCCTCATCAGTTGTGCAATAATGTTATCCCAGGCCCGTTAAGGTGCACATTAGTTATTCCCCAGGCAAACTGCAGTGTAGGATGCTGGGCAAAGAGAAGAGAAACAAGACAGGCAAGTAAGTGTTGCTTGTCCAGCGTTCGAGGAAAACACGACTCGGTGCTAATCAGACTCTCTTGACACAAACAAAGGCCTGTACCTTCCAGGGACTCCTTCAGAGGGACCATGAACCTCTGGAACTCCATCTCCTCCATGGCAGAGAGCACGTCACCAGCATTCAGTGTTTTCCTCTTCCCCTTCATGGCAAAGTTATTTGCACTAGGCAAAAACAAGGCAAAAACAAGAAGTAAAAGAGGCAGTTGGGAACTGTCATCAACTTAGTCTTGTCTATTAAAAGTCACAACTTACAAGCAACTTAAAAAAACGTAAAAGCCATCTCCTAAACATTTAGGGTTTTTTTTATCTCTTTCTAATGGAGGTTTGAGACACCTTCCTGTTTACACTGGCTGTTTGTGCTTTCCCACATTAGTTTTCTGCTTGCACAGACCTTTTCTACAAGCAAGGGGAAGGAGAAAACCTTAACACTGGCTGTGCCAGTTCCCCACAGCCCTGTGAGTACTTGACACCAGAGAAGTGACTGCCTGGACACCCCAAAAACCTGACTGTGTCCTCTGTGGCAGCTCCAGGCTGGCTCACACTTGCCCTA
Organism: Pipra filicauda; assembly: GCF_003945595.2. NCBI lineage: Eukaryota > Metazoa > Chordata > Aves > Passeriformes > Pipridae > Pipra > Pipra filicauda. The sequence continues at coordinate 725,791 of NW_024104458.1, read as the reverse complement.
ACACACTGACATGGCGAGGAGCCTAAATAAAAAGTGAGCCAAGTGCTCCTGCCTTTGCCAGGAAGAATGTGCAGCCTTGTTCTAAGGTTAATGGGAGTTTGGGGCCCCTCTTTTTGGGACATCTCTGTGTCCCCAGCCCAGCTGCCTTCCCATGGGTTGTTACAGGCAGTTAAAACCCACCTGGTGCAGCCTGGTAGGGTTTATTGATACAAACAGACGATACAGAAACAAACACTGGGAAAGAGTCTCCAGGCCGGCAGAGAGGAGAATTATCAATCAGCTGCAGCCAGTCCTTACCAGGATGTTGCATACAGCACAAACACACTTGCTGCTCGGGATATCGCGCTCCGGGCTTCTTTGGAAATATTGACTCCATCAGGGAGCTGGAAAACAAATTCAACTTTTATCAGCAGCTGCTAAAGAGGACTTAAACTCGCATAATTCACGTGTCAGTTCCGTTAAGGCATTCAGAGGGCCTGGCACTCTGAGGTTCCCAGCTCTGAGGGAGCTCTGGGGTGCTGTCACAGCTCTGATGCAGCTGAAAGCCACGGGCAGTGACTGTGTCCCCTCAGTGCCCCTGAGCAGAAGCTGAGTGACCCCTGGGTTGGGGGTCTGGCCACTACATCCAGGGTAACTCATCCAGTGACTTCCATCTCCTGTCACACACCAACCCCCTCCCAGACCCACTTCCACCCAGCAACGTCTCACAGCTCCAGAACCGATTATATTAACGACCGGGAATTATTGTAGATTTTTATACAGACACGGACTTCTGCTGTGAGTTTTAAGGGAGTTCTGACAGTCCCACGGCAGGACCCGCCTTGCCGCTGAGCTCGGCTTTGGAGCATCCCTTGGGACAGCGCAGCCCGGACCGACCCAGGGGTGTCCCCCCGGCATCCGAGAGGGGACAGTGCCAGCACAGCTGGGAGCGGGACCGGGACAGAGCACGGGGACAGGGACCGGGACAGAGCACGGGGACAGGGACCGGGATACAGCACGGGGACAGGGACCGGGACACAGCACGGGGACAGGGACCGGGATACAGCACGGGGACAGGGACCGGGACACAGCACAGGGACCGGGACAGAGCACGGGGACAGGGACCGGGGCCTCCCGGGGCCAGGGTCTCCAAGGACCGGGGCCTCCCAGGGCCGGGATTTCCAAGGACGGGGGTCTCCCGGGGCCGGGCTCTCCGAGGACTGGGGTCTCCGAGGGTCTCCGAGGGCCGGAGCCCCCGGTGTGCCGCCGCTCCCGCCGGGGCCCGGCACCCACCGCCTCCTTGATGATGCGGGTGATGACGGCGTTGGGCAGGTTCAGGTCCTCGGGTCTCTCCGCCATCCTGGGCCTCCTGCAAGGCAAACGGGGGGTCAGGGGCGCGGGGGGGCCCGCGGGGGGGGATCCCGGCGGGACACGGGGGATCCCGGCGGGCCACGGGGGGATCGCGGGGTCCCGGCCCGGCCGTACCGCGCCCGCCGCCGCCGCCCCGCCCCGTCCCGGCGAGCACCGCGGCACGGCCGGGAACGGGAATGGCGGGAGCGACCGGCAGGAGGGGAGGGGATTGGGGGGGAGGATAGCGGCAGGGAGGGGGATAGCGGCAGGGGATAGGGATGGGGATGGGGATAGGGGCAGGGATAGGGATGGGGATAGGGGCAGGGATAGGGATGGGGATGGGGATAGGGGCAGGGATGGAGATGGGGATAGGGATAGGGGCAGGGATAGGGATAGGGATGGGGATGGCAGGGATAGGAGCAGTGATGGAGATAGGGGCATGGATGGGGATGGCAGGGATAGGGACAGGACAGGGGAGGGGAAGGGATAGGGGCAGGACAGGGGAGGGGAAGGGATAGGGGCAGGAGCAAGGATAGGGATAAGGGCAGGGGCAGGAATAGGGCAGGGGCAGGAATAGGGATGGGGTAAGAATAGGGATAGGGGCAGGGGCAAGAATAGGGATGGAGTGGGGCAGGAATAGGGATAGAGGCAGGAATAGGGATAGAGTTGGGGCACGGATAGTGGCAGGGAGACAGGCAGGGGCAGGAATAGGGAGAGGGATGGGGCAGGGGAAAGGGAAAGAGTAAGGGATGGGGATAAGGGTAGGAGTAGGGATAGGGGCAGGGATAGGGATAAGGAGAGGCTTAGGGGCAGGGGAAAGGAAAGGCAATAGAGATAGGGGCTAAGGGGAAGGGAAGGAATAGGGGATAAGGGCAGGAATAGGGGATAAGGGCAAGAATAGGAGCAGGTGTGGCTGTAGATGTAGGGACAGGTGTTGGGGCAGAGCTAGGGATAAGGGGAGGGATAAGGGCTGGTATAGCAAGTGTAGGTGCATGTGATGGGGCAGGTGTAGGTAGAGGGACAGGTGTAGGTGGTGCTACACTGCAGTGACTGGGAGTTCCTGGGGGCTCTGGGGGCTGGGAGTGAGGACAGAGGGGGAGAGCCCGGGGGGGTTAAAGCTGATGGGACAAGGATCTGGGAGCTCCTGAGCCTGAAAGTCTTCAGTGAGTTCCTAACCCTGTGAGTCACTTCACACCTTTCCCCCCCATTAGTGCTGAACAGATCCACCCCAAGTGCTGTGCAGAGCCAGTTATGGCTGAGGGTGAGCTAGAGGGACAGGGCAGAGCTCAGGGCAGAGCTCAGGGCATGCCCTGTTGGCTCTCAGTGTGTGTAACCAACAACAAGAGACCCAGTGTCCACAAGGCTGAAGGCAGGGACACATCCCAGACTGGTGTGGGATGGTGGTACAGGGGGCTGCATTTACCAGGTTAAATTTGTCTGGGAGATTGTCTGTTTGTTTTTTTTTTTAATGGAATAATTAATAATTTGAAACACCTGACAGCATCATTTTTAAAAGGAAATAAGCTTTTACTTGGTCGTTGTAGTTTATAAATTTTTAAGTGCATCAATCCTCTAACTTAGAGCTAATGTCTGGAACCATTCTGTTTTCCCTTTCCATAAAGACAAGCCAGGCAGTGCAGTGAGGAGCCCAGTTCCCAGTGGATGTAGGTGTCCCATGTAGGTGTCACTCACACACTTCTCTTCCTCAGGCCCTGCAAGGTTAGATCATCTCTGACAAAGGCCTCCAAATACAGCACTTTCATTCTCAAAATATCTTCCTGGGATGCTTTTTTTAACCATATATTAATTCAGCAGTTTTAACTGTCAAAAAAAATCCAGTCTGAAATTCTGCTGATTGAGTGGACTCTCCTATGTGACCTGAGAAAGGCACTTGGACAAATCCTGTGTTCCAGGTCAGGAGCTATTTCCAGCTGCGTGGGCCGACTATTGCATTAACTCTAACTTTGTTACTCCCTTTGGAAAGTGCTTTGCAAAGGAAAGCTGTAGGGTAACCTCTGTGTTACCTTCCCCAGTGCTCATTTGGGTTTGTGACACCATGAATCTTGTTCCTGTTTGCTCTGTGCTTCAGCCAGACCTGCTTTCCAGGCCTGAACTCTGCAGCAGGGTCAGGCGTTCTCTCACCTGGACAGATGAACCTCGTGCTCTTTAATAACATTGTGAAAAGTGAGTGTTTTCAGCTTGGAGGGAAGGGAAAACCTTCCTGATTACGGATAATAGAATCAGGGTGAAACAATATATGCAATAATCAGGCTGGGCTCTGCTAATTGATCCAGAATGCAAATTAATCCACAGAAGTGGCTTAAAGGGGGCCCAGTAAGGCTGGACTAATGGTGTGGCACCACCCAAATGGGATCCAACTCTTTCTATGCCTGCAAAATGTACAGTAAATTTGATCCAACTGTAGTGGAAAGTCCTTCAATTGAAAATGGTTTGGGGCTGGGCAGCTATTTTGGGAAAATGTCTCATGTGCCTCCTCTATTCTTGTGTTCTCCCCCAGGCATCACTTCCTGACATGAAACAGGATACTGAGCTTTGTCTCACCCAATGGCTCTGCTTTTATTTTCTTAGAATATTCTTATATTCTTAAATATTCTTGGAAAGATTCCTCACTGAGAGAGTGGTGGGTCACTGGAACAGATTCTCAGGGGAAGTGGTCATGGCACCAAGCCTGCCAGAGCTCAAGAAACATCTGGAGGATGCAATTAGTCATATAAATTTTTTTTGTAGTCCTGCAAGGAGCAGGGAGTTGGACTTGATGATCCTTCTGGGTCCCTTCTAACCTGAGAGACTCTGTGTGCCTGCTCCCATGCCTGGGCTAAATGGGGAGTCAGGATCATGGAGTTATGGGGAGGGAAAGGAGGCAGCTGCCTTTTCAGATGCAGCTTTCAACTAAATTAGCTCAGTCTGAACATAAAAGTGTAGGAGAACCTCTGTGCATTTGATTTCATAACTCGGTGCAGCCTCAGAGTGAGGTTTTACCAGAAGACAAAGGAGATCTCTGTAAAGAAAGAGGGTGACTTACCCCTTTCTGTTGTGCCCCAGGACCAGGGAATGGCTTTAAACTGAGGGAGAGGAGACTTAGTCAGATATTAGGAAGAAATTCTTCCCTGTGAGGGTGGGGAGGCCCTGGCACAGGTTGCCCAGAGAAGCTGTGGCTGCCCCATCCCTGGAAGTGTCCAAGGCCAGGTTGGATGGGGCTTGGAGCAACCTGGGCTGGTGGAAGGTGTCCCTGCCCATGGCAGGGGTGAAATGAGATGAGTTTTAAGGTCCTTTCCAACCCAAACCCATCTGGCATTCCGTGATTTCTGGCATTTGATCTCTCTCTGCCCCCATCATAAGCCCTGGCTGAATCTGTTTGCTGTGCCAGTGCCAGAAATAGTTAATTTTCTGTGAAATTAGTGAGCTCAAGTGGCTCACTGGGAGGCTGGATAGTGCCAGAGCCCGGGTGGAGCCCTGGGAAGCAGGATCCAGGTACAAGGTCTCAGTTACCTGACCCAGCAGCTCAGCTCTTTGCTGCAGCTCCAGACTGAGCACAGAGTTCAGCTCAGGTGACAGTCAATAACTTCTTAAGCTGTTTTAACTTAATTACCTAGATCCATTTGACCATTCTAAGGCCAAAGCATCATTCCCAAGAGACCTTTTGCTGTACTGAAACCAATCTCTTTTATGAGAAGTGTCACTAAAGACCCAGCTTGATTATTATATTATTTTTATTGCATTAAAATAAATCAGCAATGGATTAATACTCAGCATTTGTCAAAATGCTGCAGCAGGACTGGATGCTCACATCAGACACCCTCTAAGAGACCTGGAATGTCTCACAGGGCTGCTCTTCCCCAGTGTCATCAAGGGTTCAGAGCACATGGAGGAGAATGGTGCCATGAATTTATGTACTGCTGTAATTAGCTGTGCTTTTAATCGGGTTAAAGGTGTAAGACAGGCGTGTGTTAAATGGCCTGAAAAGTCCCAGTGCCTCAAGGAAATGCAAAACCAAGGACAAAGTCTTGAGCTGGGGAGATTTTGAGGTGTTTGGGCATTGTTCCTGGGTGAGGTGTGTGCCCAGCCTACTGTTGCCCTGCAGGCTAGACAAGGCAAAAGGAGAAAAGGAGGACAAAAAAAGAAATAAAAAATAGTTTATGGTGTCCCATTAATGCTCTGGGGTCAGGGTCTCCTCTCAGCCTTCTGAGGGTGAATTAGACTGTGTTCTTTTCCTGAGAACAGAATCACAGTCACAGAATGGGTTGGGTTGGAAGGGACATGAAAACTCACCCAGTCCCACCTCCTGCCACGGGCAGGGACACCTTCCACTAACCCAGGTTGCTCCAAGCCCTGTTCAACCTGGCCTTGGACACTCCAGGGATGGGGAGCCCACAATCCATGGATGGATAACCCACAGGTTGCTCTGTCAGAATCCCCTGTAGCTGCTGTTTCCTCACTGTGGGGGTGACAGTGGGAGGCTCTGCCAGGCCCTGCAGGAGATGTTCTGTACAGGATGTTTCTGGAGTGACCAGGAAGCATCACTGGGCCTCTAAGGGATCCCTCTTCCAAATTAACCCCTTGTGTCTCCATTACCAGGCACAGGGCAGGCAAGGGAAGCAGCCAGGCAGTTTCTGCAGCTGTAGAGTGTTCAAGGCAGGTGAAAATCAGAATGGAAATAAAACAGGAGCTCACTCTCCCACCTGTCTCTCTGCTGCTCTCATGGACAGGAGCTGGTTTAGGCAGTAGCTCTAACACAAACCACACCATTGTTGTAGCTGCTTTAGTTTCAGTCACAGTTCAGCCTTGGAGTGGAAAGGGTGAGGGACAAGATGAACTGTTTTCAGAGTTCAGCAAGCTTGGCCCTGCCAAAGGATGGGCACAGGAACAATTCCTTGTGCACTCAGGCTGGTCTGTGCTCTGCATTCCTGGGGAGCAGCCCAGGTCTGTCCCAGCTCCTGCTCTCACAGGGTTTGTCCCAGAGCCTCTGCCTGCCCTGGGAGCACTCACTGTGCTTCAAGCCAGGGGCATCCTGAGGTCTTACAGCACTGCCTCACCAGTGCAGAGCCCAAGAATCGCTGTGGGTTGGCCCCTTCACATGTTCAGACTGTTAATTTTTTGGGGAAGGGGCAGAGAGAGAGATTTGGAAAAGGGTTTGTTACCCAAAACTACGGGTGCAAAATGCCAAACACGTCAAGTCCTACAGAGATGCAAAGTTCTTAGGAGACTCTGGACATGGCTCAGACTGATATCTCACCAAAGCAGCAGTGCTGACCTGAGGGCCCTGTTGGGATCCTGTGCTGGCTGTGGGGATGCTGTGGAAGGGGATGGGTGGCTTTGTGCAGTGGGCAGAGGGCAGGGGCAGCCCACGAGGTGTTTGTTAATGATGGGTCTGTACTCGTTTAACCCCCAGTGCAATGTTCTCTCTGGGCTGGGAGGGGCAATTTTCCAGGAATGTGGAGTCCCAAGTGCATCTGCCCCAAAAGCAGATGCCAACAGAGCTGCAGGTTGGCCAAGGCAGCAGCAAAGCCCATGCTGAAGGTGCTGCTGGGGGTGCCACGGCTGTCTGGCAGGTTTGGGCTCCAACAGGATGCTCAGGCTGTGGGATGTGAACAGAGAAGGTGTGGTGTCTCCAAAGATACCCTGGCGGGAGGAGGAACCTTCCCTGGGTCCCAGGTTGGAAAAGGATTTGGTTATCAGCCAGTCTGCAGTTTTGTTGGGTCCCTCATTGGTGTTTTCCAGGGAATGGTTCAGCTGTGCTCGAGGTGGTGTCAGAGCACCTCAGCTGGACCCTGGGGAAGAGGGGGCTGCAGCAATCCTGCTGCTGGGAGAGTGCTGTGGTTTGTGTGTCTGCCCTATATGGCAGACTGTGCTAATCCCAGAAATCTGCCCTCAGGATTGCCCAGAAATAGCTCAAACCCTCTTTCTTCCAATCCTCTTACTATTTGGAAAGCCAGATAATTTTTCCCAGTCTGATTTAGTTTCTTTAGTTTCTAAGGCAGCTTCAACCTCGTGGGTTTTCTGTGTGTGTTTGTTACCCTTTTGCCTGGAATAACTGTCCAGGCACGTGCTTGGATTTGAATATCCAGCCAAAGGCAGATCCCAGAGCTGGCAGACTGAAATTTGTGATGGAGAACTGTGTTAAATTTTAAAAGAAAGTCATTAACTCCCAGGCCAACCAGCTGAATGGGCAGTTTGCTGGAGACTTGAACAAAACTGCAGGTTAAGGTCAGTCCCAGGGGTTGGAATGTGAGGAGGGAAGTTAGGAGGAGTTGATTCTTTGCTGTTGGGAGCCAGGGGAGGACGGGGCCACCACCTCTTCCCAGCTTACAATTTAATTTGTAACTTCCCAGACTGGATCTCTGCTCCCTTGGGACATTTATATACTGGTTTTGTTTTATTTTTTCCCCCCCTCTTCTACAGTGGTGCCACAGTCAAAGGCTGGTGGCAGCTAAATCACAGCTCGAGCACAGGAGGCTGGTGCTTGGAGAGGATCCTGATCCTGCCTGGAGCCATGGAGCAGCTGGGAGAGCCAGGGCTCACACGTGAGTGCTCCGATGGCTTCTCCATTCAGTTTGCAGCACTGCTCCTTCCCTGGGGGAGGGGAGGATGGGGGACGACTCTGCAGGTCCCTGGTTGTCACCAGGGAGCCAGATCCTGGCACCTGGAGCAGATGAGGGTCTGTATCTCCCCCATGCCCGCTGTGGGGGTTTGGATCCGTGTGGGATCGTGTTTATCCGGGGTCTCTCTTCTGGTGCCTTGTGCCGCAGGATGGAGTGGGTTGGATCTGCTGGGTTTGAGTGTTAGGAGTGATTTCTGCAGCCAGTGAGCCTCAAACCCTCTGGGAGTTGCTTGGGGGGGACTCCCATGGCCTGGGAGTCCCACAGAGACTCTTTACTATAATTTATTTATTATTATTTTGAAAGCCCTGTCCCCGAGGACTCTTTCCCCCCAGCTGTGAGCCTGCCTGCTCTAGTGAGGGAGACACTGCATTTGTTACTGTCCTGCTTGTTCCTTAAAAGCCTTTTACAATAAAGGCATGGAGAGGAGAGGCTTTGTGTGAGCCTGGGGAGCTCCTTGGAGACAGGAGGGCGTGTAAACACCCCTCAGCACTCTGTGTGTGCTGGGGAGAGCTGCAGGTTTGGCAGGGCCGGAGAGGAACACACAAACCATGGTCCTGGTGCTGTCGAGGTGCTGTGTGGGGAAGGAGAGCAGGACATGGCAAGGCTGGGCAGGTACATGCTCTGCTCACATTCCAAAGGTTCAGGATAGCTGGGATTGCAGAGGGGATCTTTGCTGTTCCCTCAGGAGTGCTGCTCCATGTGCCTGTCCCGTGGGCTGAGCTGTGCTGGTCCCTGGTTGCACTGCAACAGGCAATCCCAGACTGGGGGGTTTTTGAGGGTCAAGTAAATTTGCTTGGGAAAAGCTTTGCTTTTGATGGGTGGCAGATGGGGGTCACCGGGAATGTCAGCAAATGGATTCAGCTGAACAAATGAAGGGGAGTTTTTGATTATCCTGAAGGGAGGAATATTTTGAAGTGCCCTAGAAATGACCCTGTATCCCTGAGCAGGGCCATCCCACCTGTGTGCTGGTGCCTGGTGGTCCAGGTCAGTGCTTTGACATAATTTACCTGTATCTGTGGAGCTCAGGCATCAACAGTGGCAAGGGATGGATGGATGTTGGGGATAGTGGCAGGGTCCTTCTTCAACCCTACTGTCCAGGAGGTGACAGCAGCAGGGACTGTGACCCCAGGCAGTCCAGGGCCTCTCTTCTGGGGATCTGCATCTGCAATACAAACACAGCCAGGAGGGAGGGGGTTTGAGCTGCTGTGAGAGGTCCCCAGACCCTCCCTGTGGGCAGGAAGGGAGAACATTCTGTAACATAAATACACAGGACTCAGTTCCTCTCCCGGGTTCTTACCAGTGCTGCCTGTTGAAGACAAGAGATGAAGATGAGGATGGGAAGAAGGGGTTCATCCCCCCCCAGCTCTGTGTTCAGGGCTCTCTTGCCTGTCAGCAGATGTGGCAGAGGATGTGGCAGCTCCAGTTTCAGCTCAGTTTGGATGAGCTCTGATGTTGCTGAGCTGTGCTGGAGCTGAAGGCTTTGCTGCTGGGCAGAGCCAGACCTGCCCCCCTGGCTGTGCCCGTGTGCACAGGGAGAGCACAGAGCAGGCCATGGGGAGGTGTTCCTAAGGGCCAGAGTGCAAATATCTCCTAGGGACAGGGAGCTGTGGAATGCTGTGGCATAGGCTGTGTGCTTGGGCAGGTCATTTCCTGGCTGGAGAGCCTGAGCGTGGTGCAGGGATGTGCTCCTGGGGCTCTGTGTTCCCCTCCTTGTGCTTCTGGGTTTTGTTGGCTGCATTAATCCCCACCTCAGGGACCCACAAAGCAGCTGTGCCAGATGTGGGAAGCCAGGTACTTGTATGGGCAGAGATATTGGAGCAGCCTTTCCCCTCCTGTGTCCACCACATTCCACCAGAGCTCACCCTGAGCTTGCTGCTTCAAGTCCCTGTTGGAGAGGCAGGAGCCAAGAGCATCCCCATGGATTACTGGTCCTGAAGGATTGCAGAGTCTGCAGGGCAGCACTGGGAGCTGGGGGGCCACCAGGCAGACAGAAGAGTTTAGGTGGTGGCTCCAGCTTGCAGGGTTTGGACCAGTGTCACCAGGCTGCATCTTCTGCTCACCTCCCACAGCTCTGACACCGTCAGCTTGGCTGGGAAACAGGGATCCAGCTTCCCCCTGGACTCCAATCCAGCAGTGGTGTGAGAAAAGGCAGATGTGCTGCACTGCTGGGAAAGCAGGGGTTGGAGGAGCTCCTGGTGCTGTGGCTCTGCTGTCTCACAGATGTTTCTGCTTGTTGACATGTCCTGCACTGCTGGTGCATCCTCTGCATTTTGATTAGGGCAGCAAAGGCCACTGCAGTGCTGAGCAAACAAGCAGCAATTAAAGAATAAATCACATCTTTGCTAGGGGCCCCCTCCCTACCCCAGCCTGAGCTCTGGATCCCTGTAGCTGGAGACAGTGATGGGGAGCTCCTGGGCATTGCTGCCAAAGGGCTGAGCAGCAGGAGGGCAGCTCAGCCCTGCCCACAGCCCTCACCCTGCTGCCTGCTGTCTCTTCCCTTGGGCTACAACACAGCATCCAGGGGGGTGGATCTGGGTGCTCCCTGGAGCATCAGGGTGACTCTCACAGCCTGAGTGGACTCAGCTCTTGGCCTTTTCTGCCCCGCTGGTGGCTGAGCTGCACAGTGTCCAGCTCACAGCCCAGCTCATGCCTGGCTGCTGGGACATGTCAAGAAGGGATAAGGAGGCACCTGGCCCCTTGCCACCATGGAGCAGGAGCTTTGTGTGGGAGCTGGCAGCAGAAACCCCCTGCCAGGCCTTCACTGGCTCCAAACATCTCCAGAGCCACCAAACAGTGAGTGGATTTGGCTGCCTGCTTGGCTGGGTGCTTTCCCAAGGCCTCTGAGGGTGTCAAGGTTAGGGCTGAGCACAGCCAGGCAGCCCAAACAGAGCTGTGCCCTTTGTCTGGAGCCCTTTGGAGGCTGCTGGGTCGTTATTTGTCTCCCCTGGTGCCCAGAGGGGCTGGGATTTATGGCAGTGGTACAATAGGTGTCAGTGGCAGTGATGGATTGGGCTGTCCAGTGGACATTCCTCCTTCCCTCCCTCCCTTGCTCACTCTGTCCCTCCTGTTGCTTCTCCTGCAGTTTCAGGCAGTTTTGCCAGTGTAAATCCAGCTGAACCATCCAGTGCCCCTGCCAGAGTCAGCCAAAGTCTGGGGGAAAGGGCAGCTTTTCTAGAGAGCAAACAGCCTTTCCAGTTTGCTGCCTCTGTGCCAGGCCCCTCTGGCTGGGGGCTGTGAGGGTGGAGCTGGGGATGTCTCGGGGTGCCTGGAGGCACTGGGCAGGGTGTGGGAGGTGCTGTCCATCTGTCCATCCTGGTACACACGGCCATGGCTGAGGGACACATCCTGGCTCTGGAGTGCTCGGGCTGGCACCAAAATCCCACGTCAGGCTCTTTTGCTTTTACAGCTTCTCTGTGTGTGGTGTGGGTCCACCATGGGGTGGGGGACACTGCTCTGCCCCTCTGCCCCTCAGGGGAGTCAATCTGGGACTCCAGAGCTGGGTCTGTGTAAGGGCAATGTAAGACACTGGTGCTGCACTAATCCTGACCTGCCCATCTCTGTGGAAGAAGCCTGGGCAGACCTTTCTGACCCTGAAGAATTACTGGGCAGTGCTGGTTGCTCTATGCTGTTGCTCCCTCAAGGCTCCCAGATCTGGATCTGTACCCTTTTGTCTCTCTCAGCATCAGATCCCGTGGCAGGTTCCTGGGTGGTGGTTTGCTGCCTGTGAGCGCAGAGGGACAGGCTGGGGCTGGTGTGCCTTCACAGGGAGCTGGACATGAGGAAACCATCCAGTTCCTCCTTGTGTGGAGCCTCCCTGCTGCTCTGAGCCTCGGAACATCAGCAGGGTGTGGGTTGGGAGCTGGGTCTCAGCCAGAGTCTTGCAAGACTGTGCCCAGCTTTGGGGCCACCACCAGCAGGATGTGGAGCTGGAGTGAGTCCAGAGGAGGCCAAGGAGATGCTCCCAGGGCTGGAGCCCCTCTGCTCTGGAGCCAGGCTGGGAGAGCTGGGGGTGTTCACCTGGAGAAGAGAAGGCTCCAGGGAGAGCTGAGAGCCCCTTCCAGGGCCTAAAGGGGCTCCAGGAGAGCTGGAGAGGGACTGGGGACAAGGGCCTGGAATGCCAGGACACAGGGCAATGGCTTCCCACTGCCAGAGGGCAGGGTTAGATGGGATATTGGGAAGGAATTGTTCCCTATGAGGATGGTGAGGCCCTGGCACAGGTTGCCCAGAGAAGCTGTGGCTGCCCCATCCCTGGAAGTGTCCAAGGCCAGGTTGGACGGGGCTTGGAGCAACCTGGGCTAGTGGAAGTGGGGATGGAACTAAGATGATCTTTAGGTCTCTTCCACCCCAGACCCTTCTATGATTCTAAGACTGTCCTGAACACCCAGGGGTGGCAGGGCAGTGTCTCAAGAGTCCTGGAGAGCTGCTTACAGATTACTGGAGCCCTGGTGGGACTGTGCATCCATTTCCAATGTAGCAAACCAGTGCTGAGTGGAGCCTCTGGGCTGCTCTGGGCCTGTGGGAGGTGAAGGGCTGTGAAGGGCCATGGCCAAGGCTGCAGCTGGGACGGGTGCCAGGGGTGACTCCCTCTGAACATGGATCTGTGTTCTGCTGTGCTGCTGGACTGAGTGATCAGCATCACTCCTCTCCTTCCTGCTCACAGGCAGGGCTGGGCAGGGGGGTGATGGCTTGGGACAGACGTGTCACCTGCCAGCATGTGCCACGTGTGTGCAGAGCTGGCCAGGGCAGGTCAGTGCAGGAGCCCTGGCAGTGTGCTGTTCTGGGGGAGGCTGGGGCAAGGTGCAGACATTCCCCTGTGGTGGGTAAACCCAAAGGTCCTGCAGAGCCTGTGATATCTCCCGTGTCCCAGCTCCCCGTCCTGCCACGTCCTGCTCTCATCTGCTCTTTTCTCTGGCAGGGACGGGGCAGAGGCCCCCATTGCTGGAGCTGGAGGATCTGCCAGCTGTGAGAAAGGGGCCATGTGGGGCTGGACAACCCTCCTTGCGGGACCCGAAGGCACCATCAGGGGGCAGGAGGAGGATCAGTCATGCGAGAGTGAAAGGGAAAGGTAAGTGGTGGGGTGTGAGAGGGGCTGTGGGCCAGGCAGGGCTCAGCCCTGGCCAGGAGGGTGTGGAGTGTGATGAGGGGTGTATCCAACACCCTGGGCTCTGTGGGAAATCTCATCCTTTTTCATCCCAGAAAGTTCTGGGACAGCCCAGCCTTTGGGGAGGTTCCCCCCCCCCAAGAAACCATCTCCATCATTCCACAACACTCTCCAGGGCTGATGCTCAGCTCTGGGTGCCTCCTGTAAGCTGTGGTGCAGCCCCCAGAGCTGGTGGGTGCATTACCAGGTCCTGGGTGATGGAAGGAGCTGCTCTGGGGTCTTGCAGAGTGACCCCATAAGCCCGGGGGGCCTGCACGACTCTTCCCTTGTTTGGGTCATACCCTCAAGCACACGGTGTGACTCTGGGGGTGGTCCTGTGCAGGGCCAGGAGCTGGACTCGATGATCCTTGTGGGTCCTTCCCACTCAGCACATTCTGTGATATGAGAGCCAAGCAGGTCACCCACGCCCTGCCATCCCTCCCTTTCCTGGCTCACCCCCAGTTCTCCTGCACCCTTTCCCAGTCTGCAGTAATTTCCCCAGTTTCCCCCAATTTCCCCAAACGCTTCTGCCCCACGTTGCTCCGGTGGGATCGTTCCCCGGACAGCTGAGTGTGCCGCAAACCCGCTGGCACCAACAGTCCCAGGGGTCACTCACAGCACAGGAGAGAGGTTGTAGGTTTTCCCCCTTTTCCCGGGAGCTCATCCCTGGAGCATCGGCGGGGTCTCGGGTGCCCAGGGCAGGGCAGAGCTCTGGCCGCATCCCTGCGGTGTGGGGATGGCGGGGACGGCCCCGCGTGTTCCCTCAGGTGCGCTCCCGTTCAAATCCCGGGGGCCAATGGGAGCCGCGCCATTCCAACGGCTGGACGCGTGTCCCATGGAAACCCGGCCCTGCCGGGCACTCCCTGCTGGAATCACCGCCCGGCGGCCCCGGGCCGGGCGCGGAGGGCTCCAATTAGCGGCTAATTATCGGTGTCCCGCCATGGAGCCCGGCAGTGTCCGCAGGGTCTCGCTCTGCTCCCGCCGGGATGATCCCCGGGGAAGCTCCTTCTGCCTGAGCACGTTCGGTGAGTGCGGAGCCCCTGGATTTGGGAGCGGGGGGCACACGGGGCCCGGGGGACGGGGCTGCGGCTGGTGCAGCACAGGGAGCTGGGACAGGGCACGGGCAAAGCCCGGAGCTCTGGCTGCGGCCCCAGCCCCCTTTCCCGGTGGGAAGGGGCTCGGGAGCTGCTCCCCGGGGGTGCTTTGGGCACTGAGCAGCAGCTCGGTCACTTGTGCCTCACCCAGCCGGAATAACACACGGCTCCACCGAGCTGGCAAAGCGGGCAGTGCCCGCGGCCACCGTGCAGCCGCTGCCGCCCTGGGGGTGCCCCGGGGTCGTTCTGCCCCCGGGCGGGCAGGGGCAGGGGCAGGGGCGCTGTGTGGGGCTGGAGCTGTGGCCCCGTTAGGGCACAGCCCCAGTTTCCTTCTTTGCTCCTCGGGGGTCTTTCCGTGGCTGTCTCAGGTTTGCAGGATGGGCCTGAAGGAGCCCCGTGGGCAGAGGGGGCCGAGCTCAGCTGGCCTGGGGAGGGTTTGGTTCTGAGCCTGTCACCCCCCCTCGAGCAGGTGAATTTGGCAGCAGGTGTTTTGGCCATTTGTGGTGTGAGATGGTTGGGCCTCACTCAGAGCAGCCCTTTTTGGGTGCTGCTTTTTAAGCAAGAGTTTTCTTTTATTTCAAAGCTTCTTGTTCTGGTGAGCAGAGCAGGCAGCCATGCAGTGAGCCCCTTCGCAGGGCTGCTGCCCCTTCCCAGGGCTGCTGCCCCTTCCCAGGGCTGCTGCCCCTTCGCAGGGCTGCTGCCCCTTCCCAGGGCTGCTGCCCCTTCCCAGGGCTGCTGCTCCTTCCCTGTTTTGCCTTGGAAGTGTCAAACTGCTGAGGACTGCCTGGAAGCTGAAATCCTCCTCTCTTTGTCTATGGGACTTATGCCCAATAATGTGGGTTCTCTGATGCCTCTTGGCTCTGTAACTAAGTCCAGGCCAAGCTTCATCTCTGCAGCCACAGTTCCCTCCATGGGCTGAGCAGCACTGGTGACATGAGGAGTGTGTGCTCTGAGCAGCAGAGCTGTGGCAGGACAGGGCCAGCTCTGCTTTCTCCATGTGGTGACCAGGAGAGGGTCTTCCAAAGGGCTGGTGCCAGGGCCTGAGGTTGTAGATGGTGATCTCAGGGTGCTCTGCCTTGTGCCCCTGCCCAGGCAGGACCTGGCACTGCTGTCCTCTGGTGGGAATTCCCGACAATGGTCCTTGGCTGTCCCAGGAGGGCCAACACTGCATTTTTCCTACAGTAAAGCAGAAAAGCACTTCAGGAGCAGAAACCCAAATTTTCCCTTTGTCAGAGACCATCAGTAAGGAACAGGTTTTCCTGCCTGCTAGGTCTGCTCCCAAAGAACATTTATGTGCCTCCTCCCTTAGCCTGGCAAACTTCTCTCATGGGTGGGAACCTGTTTGATTACCATCTTGTGCTTGTTCATACCCATTTTTTCCCCTCTTTTCCTTGTGCCAGCTTTGTTCCTCAGCTAGAATTGCCTCTCCTGGCCCTGTGGGGTGGAGGTGGATGAGGCCTGGGTGCTCTCTGTGATGGGATGTTCACCCAGGAGCTGCCTGTGGGTTCTCCCTCTGCTCTTCTCTGCACTCTTTTAATTTATATTGACCTTTATTGAACGTGGGGGACCTGGACAAGCTGTGTCAGGGCCTCTCTGCTGAAGCTGTTTCCCTTAGTTCACGTTAGGGATGTATCAAAAGAGATAAACTTTGGGAAAAGGTTTCTCTGACCCTCTTGGATTGAGGTGGGAATGCAGCCCAAGAACTGCATTCTGTCGTGTTCCTGCCCACCCAGCTCTGGAGGGAGGTTACTGCTCTGCACAGCTGAGAAAATACAACAGGTCTGTCCAAGCACAGACCTTGGCACAGCAAATCCCTTCCACCAGCTCAGGCTGGATCGGCTCCTCCGACAGCAGCTTCCCTCCCTGATCCCAGCCCCACACAAGCACTGGAATTGCTGCAAAGCCAGCAATTGGAGCCCTTTGGTGTCAGACAGGCTGGCTGGGGCCTGCTGGGTGTGTGATTTGGAGACACCTGGGAGCAGATGCATTAAGAGGGAAATGTCCTCTGTTCCTCATGGACAGGAGAGACCTTTCCCACCGATACTCCCAAACCCTTCTAATAGGACCAGTTTTGCCTGCAAAAGGCAGAACTGCCCCTTTTCTCCCTCCCTCCTCTCTTTGGTGCTGGTGCAGCCTGTGACACAGCCCTGGGCACTGTCCCTGTGGCAGAAGCAGCAGTGACACACACGGTGCCCGGGGCCAGGTCTGGTGTGCCCCCACCCCTCTGGTGCAAAGCTTGGCCCCACATGTTCCCCCAGGAGCTGAGCAGCCCCAGCCATCCCCAGGCCAGGATGGGAGACCTTCCTCCCCCCGAATTACCCAGCACAAAAGCTTCCCTTCTCCTCCCAGGGCCCTTCATTCCTGTCACACTTGGCTGCACGGGGGCACTTTGCTCTCCTGTTGCCAAGGCTGGTACGTGCTCTCAGCGGAGCTGGGAGAGGGTTCCCACAGCCGCAGAGATCTGGAGATAGCAGAGGGGTTAGAGCCTTGTGCCCAAAGGCTGGGGTGGCAGCATGAAACTGGGGCACAGTATTCTCCCTGTTGTAAACCAGTATTAGAGCTGTCCTGGCTTACCCCACCTGGCTTTTGTCTTCCCTTTCTCACCCTGCACATGTATAATTGCACACAGACACACATTTCCACGTGTTCAGGCACACACAGACACACGTGAGCTGCTGAGAGGTTTGACTTTTTTTTTAGTGGAAAATGGGTCCTCTGAATTGTTTCAGGTTAAACAATCCCATTCCCCCACCCCCCCCTTCCCCAGCAAGCCTGAGCCCTTTGGGTACATCTTTTGCAAAATGAGATGTTGGGTTTTAACTTGAAAGAAGTTTAGATGTCTGTAAATTACGTTTAGACACTTATTTTGATTGTTGTGTTTTGTAAACTGGAACAGAAGTGAAAAATGGGATATTTTGCTTTGGACTAAATGGAGCTTTGGACTATTTGGGGATGTTTTGCTCTAAATGACATGTTGTGCTACTGATGCTCTCAGTCTCTGGATTCTCCAGGGGCACTGGAAAATGTTTAGTTTTGGATTGGTCCAGAACAATTATGTGGATTATAGACCCTGCACTGCCCTTAAAATCTGCACATCCTATCTTGGCTGGAAGGCCCAGCTCCCAGGGAACTTTTTGGGAAGACATTCAGAGGGGCAGAGCCCTCTGTGCCCAAACAGTGCCAGTGATGTGAGGACCTGGCAGCCCACCCTGCAGCCCAGCACCACCTCACCCACACCCTGACTCAGCTGTTGGCTGAGTCTTTGTGCCAGTCTGAGCCTCGTGGGTGGATTTTTGGGCTGATGCAGAGTTGCCAGTGCCTGGGAGAGCGAGGGTATGAGTGTAAGCAGGCTGGCAGAGCAGCAGTGCCAGGCTGGGACCTGTGCCCTGGCTCAGCAGGGGTTCACACCTTGGCTCTCCTGGCACTGACCTCCTGCACAGGGGCTGGGACCCGCTGGGTTTTCAATGCTGGGAACCAGTTGCTGGCAGACAGGCCCAGGCAGTGCTGGGAATCACCAACTGCAGCTCCAGATAAGAGGTGGGAGCTCAGGGATCTGGCACAGGCATTTTCAAAGGCAGTGGGAACTGCACGTTGGATCTGGAGCTGTGGAAGAGCTGGATTTTATTTTCAGCTCTGTGTCAGAGGGGTTGTGAGCAGTGTGTCCATCCCCCTGTGGGGTCTGTGAGCAGTGTGTCCATCCCCCTGTGGGGTCTGTGAGCAGTGTGTCCATCCCCCTGTGGGGTCTGTGAGCAGTGTGTCCATCCCCCTGTGGGGTCTGTGAGCAGTGTGTCCATCCCCCTGTGGGGTCTGTGAGCAGTGTGTCCATCCCCCTGTGGGGTCTGTGAGCAGTGTGTCCATCCCTCTGTAGGATCTGTGAGCAGTGTGTCCCCCTGTGGTTGTGGACACTGTTTGCAGGTGTGACACTGCAAAAATGTGTTTGGGATGCTCCTTCCTTCACTCTTTCATTAGAAATAATCCTCCCATCTTGCCCTGGCACCCTGCAGAAGGAATTTTGGGTTCAGAGGCCTACCTGGCCTTTTGGATTCCAGCTGACCCTGTCCCGGGTGGACAAGCTCAGGAGCAGAGGTTGGATCTGCCTGCAGAGTCCACACCAAGAGCAGTTCCCTGGGAAGATGCTGGGGCTGGGCTGGGTTACTCTGGTCTGCTCCCTGTGGAACTTCCCTGGCTCCATCCCTCCCATGTCCTCTCTCTTCTCCAAGTCCTCCCTTTCTCTCTCACTTTAGGTGGTTTAAAAGGCCCTGGTGGGTATCACTGGTGGCTGCTGGGCTGCTGTCTCATGCCATGGGCTCTGCAGCACCCACGAGGCTCTGCCCAGTCCCGTGGGGAGCTCTGGTGCTGTGCTGTGCCAGCCCATCTGAGGGCTGGGGTGAGTCAGGGCCTGGCTCCTCCTTCAGCAAGTCAGATCAGTCTCCTGCTCCAAAAAAGATTCTGTCACTCGCTCCAGACACCAGAGCACTGCAAGCTCTTGTTCTCTTCCATGTTATTCTCTGCCCTGTTGAGGGACACAAGTGGATGCCCCAGTGCTCTTACTTGGATCAGCTCCTTTGGCCTGTTCCTGGCTGTTGGATCCATCCTGCCTTTGATCTCTGACCATGCTCCTCACTCTGCTCTCGGTGACAATGGGCAACAGGTCCCCTGCAAGGCTTGGCAGGGCTGGCACTGGGGATCCAGGCAGCCCAGGCAGGCACATCCTGCTTGCTGGCTTGGTGGATGGCTGTGGGTGAGCCAGTGCACCGGGAGCAGGGGGGAGCTCCATGCAGACCTGCTCCAAAGTCGTTTATTGATGGAGCTCCCCGAGGCTCTCCCTTAGCACCACCTCCTCTGTCAAAAGCTCTCAGTGCTGTTGTTCAAGGGCCAGGCACTTCCAGGAGGTGCTGCATCCCTGGGAGTAGGGTCTGCTCAGTCCCAGCCCTCGTGGGTGTGCACAGGGGGACTGCAGGGTGCTGGAGCATCGCCCTTCCCGGGGGGTTGGCAGCTCCGGCCTTGCTGGCACCTGACAGTTATTCAGTGTCAAAACACATGACTGAAACCATTCTTGTTTAATCCTGGATTAGAGCAAGTATTGACCCCTGGTTTTAGGAGATTCCCTGTCTGCCCAGCAGCCCCTGCTGTCTGGGATGCCCAGGACACGAGGAGGTTGCAGTGTGGGAGCTCTTGCCGTGCTGTGATTCCTGGGGCTGGGCCTGGGCTGCCAGTGGTCCTTGTCCCTGCATCTTCTCCTCTCCATAGTCCAGGGATAATGAGCTGCTGCTGGATGTGACAGTCAGTGAGAGGGTGTTCAAGGCTTTCCCATTCCCCCCAAGCCCCCTTGGGGATAGGAAACAGGGCAGGGAGGGGATGTGCACAGAGCAAGGTCTTGCAACAGCAGATGGATGAATCCCAGTTAGTGCCATGGCCCAGGCTGACCCTGTGCCAGCGTGTTCCTGCCTCCAAAGACACCAGTTCACAGAATCCCAGAATAGCTGGGGTTGGAAGGGACCTCTGGAGATCATCCAGTCCAACCCCCTGCCAAGGCAGAGTCACCTGGAGCAGGTGACACAGGAACACATCCAGGTGGGTTTGGGATGTCTCCAGAGAGGGAGACTCCCTGCCCCCCCTGGGCAGCTGTTCCAGTGCTCTACCACCGTCTGTGGTAAGAAGTTCTTCCTCATATTTAGGTGTAACTTGTTGTGTTTTAGTTTATGGCCATTGCTCTTGTCCTGTCACTGGGCACCACTGAACAGTCTGGCACCACCCTCCTGACACCCCCTTTGAGATACTTATGTATTAATGAGATACTTATATACATATATATACATATATATATATACATATATATACATATATACTTGTATGATTTGAGATACTTATATGCATTAATGAGATCCCCTCTCAGTCTTCTCTTGACTAACCAGGCCCAGCTCCCCCAGTCTCTCCTCATAAGAGAGATGCTCCAGACCCCTCATCATTTTTGTGACCTCCACTCTCCTTGTCCTTTGTCCAGGCCATCTGCAGCTTGGCCCACTGTCACCTGCTGGAGGGGTGACAGCCCCCTGCCTGCACAGAAGCTCAGGGAGAGGAAAGGGGAAGCTGGATCTGGGCTGGGGGCAGGATTTGACCTACATCTCTTTGTTAAACCAGGGCCAACTCATCCCACAGCCACTGTGCCATCTTGGTGCTCTGTGCTGGTTTAAAGGTAAAATGGCAGGAGAAATGAACCCAACTCAAAAGAGACCACAAGTCAGAGTTACAATTTAATAAAAAATAATACAATTATATGGACAAGCAATTGGTTTAACCCACAAAACCCAGATGTATAACCCAGCACCCTGGGGCACGAACAGAGTGGTGTTTGTTGGTCCGTGTTGAGTCCCACGTGGTCCCCCTGAGTCCAGAGTAAAAGGGGGGGAAAACCTGTTGGTGAGAGTGCTGGTTGCAGTCTGGTCGAGGTTCTGGTCCTCCTCTGGATCCGAGGAGTGGTACCAGAAGTGCCAAGACCCCAAGATTATACACACTCAGGTTGCAGTGGGAATGCCCAGTACCTCCCCCAGGGTGGGGAGTTCCACAATGGGTGAGATATTTTTGGAATCCTTGGTAGCCCATTAGGAGACATGACCCCTCAGGCTGGGTGTGGAGGTGCTAATGACTCCCTGGAGGGGAGTTAACATCACCCATAACTACAGGCTGAGGAGTCAGGTGTGCTCTGGGCAGCTGCTGCAGATGGTCTATTGTTAACAGTTCCTGGGAAATGGCATGGAGGGTGTAGAATACATAGTTTGGGTTACACCCACACAGTGATGAACTGCTCCCTGCTGCTCTGACTGGGGCATTCTCCCATTTCCCTCTGCCATGGGCTCATTCCTCCTTGCCATCAGAGCTTACTGTGCACTGAGAAAATATTCCTTGGAATGTTTTTGCATCTGGAGCCATAGATCACAGAATCACAGAATACCCTGAGCTGGAAGGGACCCATGAGGACTATCCAGTCCAGCTCCTGGCCTTGCACAGACACCCCAACAATCCCACCCTGTCCCTCAGAGTGTTGTCCAAACTCTCCTGGAGCTCTGGCAGCCTTGGGGCTGTGCCCACTGCCCTGGGGAGCCTGGTCAGTGCCAACCACCCTCTGGGGGAAGAACCTTTCCCTGAGATCCAACCTAAACCTCCATGAAGTGGGATGTTTCCCCTTGGCTCCCTGGGCCTGGAGTGGGGAAGCAGGATATGTTTGGCCCTGTGTGAGCCTTGGGGCAGTGGGGTGGGTGAGCCCTGTCTCCTTCAGCCTCTCCTCTCTCCCCCAGGCCAGCTGAAGTTGTCCATCGAGGTGCGGGGCCGGACGCTGGTGCTGCACGGTGAGTGTCCCCCCGGGAGCATCCCAGAGGGGTCCCAGAGCCAGGGTGGGCTGGTGATGGGGACAGCACTTCCATGGCCTTTCTTCAAGCTCTTTGGAGCTCCATGGCAGCTGTTGGGGACAGCTCTGTGTATAGTGATGTAGAGGCCAAACTGAAATTTCTGGAGACCTTCATTTTGGGGTGAACACTGTGTTTTGCACCCATGTGTATCAATTATTTTTCTTTAATTCCATATGAAGATAAAACAGGCAAATATCATTTGGAAAAGAAAATCTCAAATGCATTGTCTCTCCTGAAACCTCTTTTACTTTGGCCACATTTGCTGGGATTTCCAGACCGTTCTGTTACCTCCAAAGGCTGCAGTTTTTAGCACCAACAATGTTTCTTCAACAAAAGTATTTCCCCTGCACAGGCTGGGGTTGGTGTCCCTCAAGCCATGTCATGTCCCACTGGGGACTCAGTGCAATGCAGCACCTGGGACACTGGTCAGCCCTGGGCAGTCCCAGGGCACTGTCACTGCAGCTTTGATGGTGATCATCAGAGAGGCCAATGGGAGTGTCACAACTTGCTCTTTTCTTTGGGAAAAACCTCTCTGGAAGCCCTAGGGAGCCCAAACTAAGATTGCTTCTGTAGAGAAGGCCGTGTGTGTCCTGCACTCCTGGCACTGAGCTCTTTCTACCAGAGCTTGTCAGGGCTTCAGGGTCATGGTTAAAGAATCAAGGAAAAAGCCAAGAGTTTGAAATGGTCAGAGTAAAAATTCCCTCCCTGTGAACAGAACAGGCTCATTGCTGGCCTGGATTTGGGCTCTCTGAAAGGGGAAAGCAGGACCCTGGGGATCCCAGTGCCCTTGGGGATGACCATGCCTTTGGGGGGGGAAGTCCCCCCTGTCCCAGAGACCTTTGTGGCAGGGAAGGAGGGGATGGAAAAGGAATTCTCTTGAGGAACATCCCACCTTACATTTCAGCCTCTTCCCTTCCTGGGTGGGATGAAAAGGGGACAGGGATGGCCTGAGGTTTGTGAGGCTGCAGGGCCTGGCCTGGTGCAGCCCCTGTGCCTGCTGCCCTTTTTGGCTGTGCAGGCACGTTTGTAAAGGAGAAACTGCATGAAAATGTGGTGGGATTATTTATTTATTTTTTGGTTTTCCCCTCTCCCTCCGAGCTGTGTGTGGGTCTGAGGGTCTGGCACAGGCTCTACCCCAAGTCCCTCCAACTGGAGCAGCCCTAGCATGAGCTGGGGGTGAGTCACTGTCCCGTTCTGCTGCTGACTCCAAAAGAGGGTCTGGGAAGAGGGAAATGGTCCAGCAAAGGGGCAAGGGAGCCTCAAGATTCAGGGCTGCACATGATGGATGCTCAGGATACTCAGTGCAGGCAGGAGGAGGCTGGGGGATGTGGGGTGACCCATCTTGATTCTGCACCCCAACATCTTTAACCCCAAAGCAGGTCTGGCTGGAAGAGGAAGCCCTTGGTGCAGCCTGCCCTGAAGGAACCTTGCAAAATACTTCCTGAAGCCCCAGAGGATCTTGCAGAACCCCTTTCCCCTGGTGCACCGGGGGTTCTGTTTATTAGGAACACAATCTCTGACAGAGGCAAAGTCACTGCTGCCTTGCTGGGCTCATTAGGAGGGAGCTTGGCCTCATTCCAACAGCCCATCCTGTGCCATCCAGACCCTGCTGCCCATCTCCTGCCCCCAGGCAGCCGAGGGGTCCCTGTGCAGGGCCGGGGCTGTGTCAGGATGCGGCTGCTGATGTTTAACTTGATGACACGTTTGGCCCCGGGGTGGGAGCCCAGAGCTGGGGGAAGTCAGGCAGAGGGAATGCAATTTGCCATCCTGATGCTGAACTGCATCTGCTGCTGCCCTCGCCCTCAGGTGCCTGTATTTATAGCAGGGCTGTGCTAGAGCAAAAATGCAGTAACCCCCCTTCCCCTGTCTGGGGGTGCCCAGCGAGGGCAGGGAGCTGGGGAGGCTGCAGGGTGGGAGGAAGGTTTGGCCCCACAAGGAGGGAGCACCCTGTGGAGCAGAGGGCTGTGGAGTGTGAGGATGCCTTCCCTGCTGCTCTGGGATGTGACCATTTCATTTCCTTTCCAGTCATGGAAGCAAAAGGCCTGATGGGCAGCGAGTGCCGTGCGTGTGACTCCTACGTGAAGGTGGGTTCTCCTGGGGCTCTGCTCTGGGAGCTTTGTGCTTTTTGGCATTTTGTGGTTGATTCCTCCAAGCATGCTCTGGGCTGTTTGTCCCTTCCCTTTCCCCCTCTGTCCTGCTCTGGATGAGCACCCCCAGCTTGCAGGGGGGTGGCTGGGCTCTTGCCCAGCGCTGGGTGGCTCATGGGTTTTGTTGGCATAGTGTCTGCATGGAGTGGAAAACTGCAGGACAGGACCCTGCTGAGGGCTGTGTCAGCCATTCACTGCAAGAACATCCCACTGGGTGCCCAGAGACTGGTGGGGATAAATGTTTGGCCAGCACAGTGTGGCTCTGGGCTCTCTCAGAGGTCACCTTGGCAGGCTCCCACCCAGTGAGCTCAGTGCAGGAAACATCAACCCAAAGAGGGGGTGCAAGTCAGAGACCAACCAGCAACACTTGTGTGCACCAGTCCTTGATTTTTCTGCTCTCTTCCTTCCCTCCCCTGCCCTGGGCAGTTGTGTTACACAATTACTTGACAGGCATAAGGGTGAAGTGATCCAAACCACCCCTCAGCACCGGCTCAGCTGGATCTCTGAGGCTCAGCCATCCATGGCAGTGGCTGTGCCAGTCTCCTGCCACGGCAGCAGCAGAGCTGGCAGCTGATGCCAGTGCTTGCTTTGGGAGTGTTAACACACTGCTTGTTTTCCTCCTGAAGATGTCCATCGTGCCAGATGCTGACTGGAAATGCAGGCAAAAGACCAAGACTGTGCCAGACAGCAAAAATCCCGTCTTCCATGAGCACTTTGTTTTGTGAGTATGACAGGGCAGGGGGAGCTCTGCCCGCCCCTCAGTGCCAGGTTCTGAGCCGTGGGCACCCACGTGGCCGCTGTCCCGGGGCTCCCTCTCCGTGCCAAGACCCCGTGTTTGCTTTTGCATTGTGCTCTACAATAAACACTCTTCATGCATGAACAGCTCTGCTGCTGAGATGAGGAGTGACAGACATTATTCTGCTGGTTTTTGTAGCTGAAATGCCTTGAACTTTTGGGCAGAGCTGTGTGGAGGCTCGCAGAGCTGCCAGCACACAGCAGGGTCGGACTTTCTTGCTGGGCAGGAGTTGGGCTCCATTTCCCAGACCTTGCACCTGCAGTAGTGGGGCACCAGTATGAATGAGGAAGGTAAAAGGATTTCCTTAAACTCTAGCATGTCTCTGCATGGGAAAGGAGCTGCATGACTTAGTGTTTTGGTGGAGCTGGCCAGACCTCTGACCCACATGCAGTGTTTAATTTGGCACAGGGTGGTTGTTTCAGAGCATGAACTGTGGCTTGTCCCTTCCATTTACCTGTTGATGTTGGATGTGTGTCTTTCTGCAAGACTATTTTTCCCCTTAAACCACTTGAGGGGTGTCCCCAGTGCCTGCCCAGGAGGGGTCACATCCCTTTGCACTGTCAGGGATGAGTGAATTAGTGCAGCAGTGGCTGTTGGAGGAGGTTGCTGTTTGGGGTGGTGCTGCAGTGCTCTGTGCAGAGACTGGAGGACCTTGCTGGGTGCTCCTGGGGAAGGTCTGTGCTCATGGACTGTCCCCTCTGCTTGTTACAGCCCAGTGCAGGAGGAGGATGAGCAGAAACGTCTCCTGGTCACAGTCTGGAACAGAGAGAGAAATTCCAGGTAGGGGGTTGCCAGCTGCTGTGTGATCTCTGTCAGATGGGGCTGGTGTGGCAGAGAACCTGTCATCTGCTCTGCCACCCACCCTGAGCTCCTGCAGTGCCCTGGGCCTCGAGGGCTGGCCCTGCCCTCAGGGTGCCCTGCAGGAGGGGGACACCAGGGACACCCTGGCCCGGGTCACGCTCGTGGGCAGCTGCTGCTGGTGAGCACCTCCCCATGGACAGGCTGGCAGAGGGCAAATCCTGCCCTTGTCACCTTGCCATTGCTGCTGCTTGGTAGCCACTGGCTGGGCCAGCTTTTAAAACCCCTGCAGCCACTCGTGCCTGCACTGCTGGCCAAAGCCAAGGGGAGCTGGAGCTTGGCCCTGGGCTGGGACCTTCCCTCCCTCTGGGCAATGCAGTGAGGGGAAATCCCAGCACCAGGGGGTCTGGCACCTTGCAGGCTGTGCCAGCTACCTCCTCAGCCCAGCTCCTGCTCCACCAGGCAGGCTGGAGGTGACCAGGGTGCTCTGGCCCAGCCCTCCCTTGCCCTGCTGCAGCTGATCCATGTGGTTACACCAGGCTTGCCCAAAGTATGGAGCTGGAGGCATGTCCTGGGCACTGCCTGGCTCCTGGCATGGGCAGGGATGTTTGTGAAAGGGGGTGGAAGGGGGGATCCGGTGCTTCAACAAGTGTGTGCTGATGGTCCCTGGTTCTCCCACAGACAGAGTGAACTGATTGGCTGCATGAGCTTTGGTGTGAAGTCCCTCCTGTCCCTGGACAAGGTATGTCATGTGTGGGGCTGGGGTCTGGCTCTCTGGGGTCAGTGGGTGGATGCAGTACACCCCAGGAGCAGGAGCAGGCTTCTCCCAGCATGGGAGAAGGTGCTCAGGGAGTTCCCTGGTCCCATTCCCAGCGTGAATGGCCTTTGTGAGACTGGTGTCAGTGTGACTGCTGGGGGCAGGGATGGGGGGGCTGTTAGAGGAGTGATCCTGGGACAGGGGACTGTCACTCCCTTCTGCAGGGACACAGAGCAGAACTGGGGGGGCAGAGAGGTGACCCCAACACGTGCTGCCTGCCCAGTGTCCAGCAGGGCTGCCTGGGGCAGGTGGGGCCAGCCTTTCTCAGCCTGGCCTGGGTCACATCTGACATGTGGTTCTTCCCCCAGAGGGTGGTTGGGCACTGACCAGGCTCCCCAGGGCAGTGGGCACAGCCCCAAGGCTGCCAGAGCTCCAGGAGGGTTTGGATGATCCTCTGGGGCACAGGGTGTGACCCTTGGGGATGGGTCTGTGCAGGGCTGAGGGTTGGACTCGCTGATCCTTGTGGGTCCCTTCCAGCTCAGCACATTCTGTGATTCTGTGATTCCTCCAAGGAGGAATGTGCCCCATTCCCTGTGCTCACCGGCGGTGGGCAGAGGGCAGACTCGGAGGTTTCAGCTGTTCCTGGAGAAATTCTGCGCCGGATTCGCTGTCTCTGCGGGTTTGGTCACGGTGCTGCTGCCCCAGCCTGGCTGCTGCTCGCCAGTACAGCTCTCACGGCAGGTTTTCCTCGGGCAGCCTGTCGGCAAACGGCTCCCAGCCACCCACAAAACGTGGGAATGTTTCATCCCGGGTAGGGATTCTGTGCCTGGACAGCCCTGGTCATTCCTCTGGACAGCAGAATATCTCAGCAAGCTGGAGGGGTTTCATGGAAGTGTTAATACATCACCTGAGCTCACAGAACATCCTGAGCTGGAAGGGACCCCCAAGGACCATCCAGTCCAGGTCCTGGCCCTGCACAGACACCCCAACAATCCCACCCTGTCCCTCAGAGCCTTGTCCAAATGCTTTTGGTTTTTTAGATTTCCCCACCTGGGGTGTGGAAATTCTCTTCGTAGCAGGAGCTATGAAGGAGCTAAAAAAGAGCTGCTGGTGGCAGTGACCTGAGGAGAGGGTGAGAGGTAACTCTGAAATGTGGACAAGTGAGGTGCAGCTTTCTTATGGCAGTGAACATGAGGCAGAACAGCTCTGAACTGCAGCTCCCCCCAGGAGGGGCCTCTGCTCTGGTCATACTTGGCCTCCCCAGAGATGTCCCTTCCCTCTCAGATTTGGGCAGGAGTTTCACAGTGTCCTTGCATGCAGAGCAGGTGGAGTGTCCCTGTGAGAGCACCCACACGTGGCTCTCACAGGGGTGGGAGGAGGCTGCTGGGGGCACGTGGAGCTCCTGGGCCTCAGCAGGGCTGAGATGGGCTGGCCCTGTCCCCTGGGTGCTGCATGATGCTGGATATCCCCCCTCACCCCCCCTTTCCTCAGTTTCCTTGCTGTGGATTCAAAATGCTCACTTTAAACTGGGCCCCTTCCTCTGGGACCTTCTTGCAACCCTGTCTGACTCCTGGGATTGGTCCCCCTGGGAGACAGTGGCAGCTCCCTGGGAGAGGGGTGAGGGATCACCGAGGTCAGCCCTGTCCTCTTGGGTGGGCCAGGGGCAAAGGGATCCCACTGCAGAGCACCTGAGGGCTGCTGTGGGCATCCTCCTGTGGTGACATGGCTGGAGCTGTGTCCTGCCTGTGACACTGCTGCCTGCTGCAGACACCAGAGGGACAGTTTTACTGGAGACCAGCTGTTTTTCTGCACTTTGTCCCCCTCTAAAAAGCTGGAAGCTTGTTGCTTCAGCGATGCTTGATCCCTCCTTGCAGGGAGGTTGGAATTTTGGCTGTTGCTGTGTCCTGGGAGAAGGACTCTGGGCTGTGTGTCTGTGTGTGAGAACCTCTGTGTGCTGTGAGTGCTCCTGGGGCAGCTCCTGCACCGGGACCCTCTGGGGGTGGGGGCTGAGTGAAATGGGGATGAAATCTGCCCCTGCACCCACAGCTTCTTCCCTCCCCCAGGAGATCAGTGGCTGGTACTACCTCCTCGGGGAGGACCTGGGCAGGACCAAGCACCTGAAGGTGGCCATGAGGCGGCTGAAGCAGAGCACAGGTGTGTCTCCCCACAGGAATGTCACAGGGAGTGTTGGCAAGGCTTGGAAGAGGAGTCAGCCTTGTGTCTGACCCCGTGCTGTGTGGAGCAGCCCCAGCCCCACTGCACCCTGTGCCCCCACGGGCACTGCTCACCCTCTGGTGCTCACTGGGCACTGGGATCCCAAAAACTGTTGTGGCTGAGACCCTGCCTGCTTTAGCAGGTTCTGCTTTGCACTTCAACCTCACTCCTGCTTACCTGGGGCTCTGTGGGGACCCCAGCACTCCAGCCATGCCTCTCCCTCTTGCTTGGCCTTTCCTCAGGCTGACTCCTGCCTCAGCTCTGGGGCTGAGTGCTGTGGCCAGGCTCTGTTTGGCTCCTGGGCTCTGCAGGATGATGGGGAGATTTTTCTCCTGCCTTGGTCTCGCTGTGCTGCCAGGGTGTGAGGGGGAGAGGGGCTGGCACAGGACAGGGTGGGACAGCAGTGCCTATCCCTGGTGTGTAAGCACCCTGGAGCTGCCTGGAGGGGATGTGCCCATGTAAAGATCTTACATGGAGTGTGTAGGTGCAGTGTGGAAGGACAGGGATTGTCAGGAGATATGTGCCACCACGCTGATGAGGCCTTTCCCTTTTTTTTATCTTTTATTTTCTATTTCAGAGCCGGTACTGGGAAGTCGGAGTGCAGCTCAGGAGAGCCAGGATGCTGTCACCCTGAAGCAGCTGAAGGTGGGTATGACAGGACTGTGAAGACATGGGGTCAGGAACCTGCATGGGGGGGTTCCAAGGGAGACAAGGGACAGTGTGTTAGTGAGGGTGATGCCAAGGTGAGCTCTGTCAGCTCCCTGTCACACTGTGGCTGTTACAGGCCATTTGTTATCCTGATCCAGCACCAGCTGTGGACGTGGGTGATGGGGTAATACCCCCACACTCCCTATTGCCCCAGGGACCGGTTTTTCCAGTATATTCCCACACAGACACAAGGCACCCGCCTGGGAGCAGTGGGACAGGGCTGGCAGGCTGCCTGCCCACGGCATCATCCCAGGCTGGCTCCGTGTCTCCGGGCGCGTCTGCTCCTCTCCTCCTTCCAGGGCCGTGTGCTCTGGGAAGGGAAAGGCCCGTGGTGGAACCTCGGTGATTTGTAGGAAAGGCAAGGATGGGAAACTGGAACACAAACACGGGGTTTGCATCGGAAATGGGGCTGGGGCGGCCCCGTGATTTATCTGGGCCGGATTCCGCTCTGTGCTTCCCTCAGCTGCGTTTGCAGTTATTTGTTTTACGGCGCAGGGCTGAGCAGGACAAACAAAGCCAGCGCCCCTCTCCTCCCTTCCTCTCCGGCAGTCGCCACGGACTTGAAAGGTGGTGGCTGGGAAGGAAGGCTGATCCTCCTTCCAGCTCCAGCCTGGCAGTGCTGGGACAATGCTCCTGGGGCAGCCCGGGCAGTGCCTCCGATGGCTCCATGCTAGGAGTCCCCTGGGAATGCTGGGGCTTCTGAGCTCCCTCTCCAGCCTCCCCTGTCCCTGCCACTCCATCTGCAGTGTGAGGCAACCCAGGGTTTGAGTTCTCTCGAGCCTTTTCTCCATTTTCCATCCCCATGTAGGAGTGTGGAAGGTGTTTTTTTCCTCCGTCGGAACCCCATCTCCAAGGAATTGGAACCCCATCTCCAAGGAGTTGTGCCTAACTCTGGCAGTGGGGCTGCACGAGGCAGGCTGAGCCCTGCTGTGTGCCCTGCTGGTGGCTGTGCTGAGAGTTTCTCTTGCTCTTTAATTCCCAAATTACACCAGGAGTGCAGTTCAGCTGACCTCTCTGCTTCCCCCTCCGTGACTGTACGAGCACAAAGCCGCGGGGATGTGTGTATCCTCTGGGGCTGTGCTTTCAAAAACAAACTCTGCTTTTTCTTTTTTTATTTTTTTTATAAAAAAACCCCACAAACCTCTTATTCTTTTATGAGTGTGAGTCGCCTCTTTAATGGAGTGAAGCTCCCACAGCCGGTGCCTGTGAAACGCCGCTCAAACATCCTCCGAGTGTTTGTGAGAACGTTGCAATAACAAAGTGCTCCGTGCGGCTGAAGAATGCCACGGGAACAAAAGCCACATCAACAGAGCGGGGACTAGGGAATACTAAATAGTTGACAGGAATTTTAATATGAAACTCTCTCCCTTCCTTGTCAGTGAGGGTTTTCAGGAAGCCTCTGGCTTATCGTGGAGCGGCACACGGCCCAGGCAGGGGCCGGGGAGGTGAAAGGTGGCTTCCTGCCATTCTTCTCCAGAGCTGGGTTCCCATGGGCGGTCATGCCAGTGTGACTGGGGCTCGCTCCACACTCGGGTGATACGAGGAGCTCGGGATCGTGGCTGCTCCGGGGGAACTGGATTTTCATGGGCTGACGGCGGGTTTGGGGTGTCCAGCCATGAACCGCTTCAATGGACTGTGCAAGGTGTGCTCGGAGCGCAGATACAGGCAGGTCTGTGCCCCCAGGGGAGCATCCCTGGGCAGTGGGAGTGTGGGGCTGGGAGCCTTGCAGGAGTTTATGAGTGTCTGTGGCTTCTCTTGCCATTGCTGGGCTCTGTGTGTGCTGCTTCTGGGGTGTCGACTTGCTATCGTTATAATTTATGTATTAAAATATATAATTATATTTAATATAAATATTTAATACAAATGTGTGTAGATATAATTGTATATTGTTATAATTCCCAAATTATAACATTGGGAATATAAGGAAAGCATCTTCAGATGGGTGGCTGTGGCTGATCTTTGCCTGTTGCTGCAGTGGAGAAATGGGGATAGAGGGGTATTTTTATATCTATCTATCTATCTATCTATAAATATATATATCTATATATATATATGTATGTGTGTATATATATATATATACACATATACATAGATACATATGTATATGTATAAGTATGTATGTATCAAAATACATAAATCCAACATGAATATATTTTATTTATATATAAAAATAATATTAAAATACGTAACTCTGATATGGATATATTTTATTTAAATATAAAAATACATTTACTGTGCATGCTGACAGTAGCAGAATTGAGTTGCGAGGTGTTGTCTCAATTTCCCCCTCATCAGAGGAAAGGCAGGCTGCTACGGTCTCTTTTTAAACTGTCTTAGTGTATTTGGGAGCCAACAGCAACTTGCTTTCTGAGGAGTAGCTTGCTGTGCTCTGTAGAAGCTGGTTGCAGTTCTCTCTTGCCTGGTGTGCATTGCCAGGTGCTGGTTTTCCATGTGCATTTTCCAGTCTCCTGCACTTTCAAACAGGTTTTCCCTCTGTGGTCTGGGTCGGGATTCCCAGCTCAGGTTCACTTCTCCCTGCACTCCTGTGCTCATCTTTCAGGTTAAGCTGAAGCTGCTGTGGGAAACAGTGAACACTGGGGATTTCAAAAGCAGCAGTTTAACCTGGAGTGCCCAATTCTTGCCAGGACTTTAGTGACCATCCCGTGCAGGAATGTTGCTCTGCCTGGTATTAATGACAACTGACTCTGGTTTGTGTCTTAGACCCTCTCAAGGCTCTCTTTTGACAATTCCTTTTGCATTTTTGGACAAAGTTTGGGTACAATGAGCCTCTGTGGTGCTGGAGTCTTTCCCCACCTGCCACCCACCCTCCCACCTCCCAGCTCGTGCCAGGTGCTCAGAGTTCTTAGTTCTGTGCACAGCAGTAAAAATGGGCAAAAAATCAGCTGCCTGTGATGGCCGTGGAGGTGGGAACTGAGGAGAAGGAACCATCGGGGAGAAGCTGCTCTTTAGTGGCACAGGGAAGGGGCTCCATTGGTGGGAGACAAGAGCCAGCCAGCTCAGGGAGAAGTGGGAGACCTGGAAGCCCTGGGCTGGGAAGTGCCTGTGGAGTCTCCATGGTGGGAGAGATGCTGGGCTGGCTCCTGAGCTGCTGCAGAGCTCAGATCCTCTGTGCTTGGCACTGGAGGTGGAATCATAGAATACAGAATATCCTGAGCTGGAAGGGATTCACAGGGATCAGTCCTCGTTGGGCTGAGCTGGGAGGTTGGTTCCAAAGTGCAGAGCCACCTCTTTGAGGATCCAACAAACTCCAGAGATAAAAAGACTCAGCATGGTGGGACTGGACCTATGTTTTAATCTTGCCAGGGAAAGCCAGTTTCTCTTTTGAAGCCTGATTTTATGCTGAGCAGGGACAAAGTGCAGGGAAGTTAAAGCTCCCTGCATTTGTGAAGGAGCAAGGAACCAGATCTCCCCCTTGGCTGAATTCCTCATCTCTCTGACTATTTGTTCTCAAAATAATACAGGTCAGATGTTGGATTTTTAATGTTCTTTTCTCTGTCAGTAAAACAAGCATCTTGATCAATGTCTTGGGGGCTAATCAGGTATTTACAGGATCTGTCATGCTGAGCTGCTGCTGGAAGCCAACGTCAAAAAATAAGTATAATTTCATTAATAAGCTCAATGCTCCTTGAATCAGGGGGAGAAATGAGTCTAAGTCAACACAGCATCCATCCTGTCCAAACTCAGCAAGGGAAAACACACTCAGCCCAGGGAGGGGGTGATGCACACAGCCTGGGCCAGCACAGATGCCTCAAGGACAGGAGCTTGCTGAGCCTCACAGTCCCCTCCAGAGCAGAGGAGAACTGCTTGTTCTGTATTATCCAACAGGAAATGAAACATTCAAGTAACTTGCTTACAGGAGTTGTGTTAGAAATCAGAGTCAGAGCCACACTGCCAGGTTTTCCTTCCTAATGGCTTATAAGACCTTTCCTTACACTTGCAAGAGTTGAGAGCAGAGACTTGTGTGTGCTC
Source organism: Pipra filicauda (assembly GCF_003945595.2). NCBI lineage: Eukaryota > Metazoa > Chordata > Aves > Passeriformes > Pipridae > Pipra > Pipra filicauda. The sequence goes on along the minus strand of NW_024104458.1, from coordinate 692,792 downwards.
AACAAACACTCCTTTTGTGGCATTCCATGGATCTTTGGCTGGATTTGGCACTGTTTTTTAGCACCTTTTCTGCCTCCCCTTGGCTGCAGCAGGGAGAGACCCATTGTTTGTGAGGGTCACACAGTGACAGCCCTTCCCCAGGACAGTTCTTTCTCGAAATCCCAGAATCACAGGATGCGCTGAGTTGGAAGGGACCCACAAGGATCAGCGAGTCCAACCCTCAGCCCTGCACAGGCCCATCCCCAAGGGTTACACCCTGTGCCCCAGAGGATCATCCAAACCCTCCTGGAGCTCTGGCAGCCTTGGGGCTGTGCCCACTGCCCTGGGGAGCCTGGTCAGTGCCAACCACCCTCTGGGGGAAGAACCTTTCCCTGAGATCCAACCTGACCCTGCCCTGACACAGCTCCAGCCATTCCCTGGGTGCTGTCCCTGGTCCCCCCAGAGCAGAGCTCAGTCCCTACCCCTCCTCTGCCCCTCCCCAGGGAGCTGGAACTGCCCTGAGCTCTGCCCTCAGTCTCCTCTTCTCCAGCTGAACACCCCAAGTGCCCTCAGTGTCCTCCCCCGGCTTCAAATCAAGGCCCTTCCCCATCCTCGTTGCCTCCTTTGGACACTCTCTAATGGCTTCAGCTCTTCCTGACACTGTGGCAGTTCCTGTGTTCCCCGAGGCTGTGGGGCAGTGGGTGAGGGTGATGGGGGTGCTCCCCCAGCACACAGAGCAGCTGCTCTCCCACTGACCAGGCTCCGGTGTCTCCCTGCAGATCACGATCCCTCGAGGGAGTGATGGCTTTGGTTTCACCATCTGCTGTGACTCCCCAGTCCGTGTGCAGGCCGTGGACTCTGGTAAGAGATCAGATCATGTTTGTCCCTCTTGATTTGAATGAATGACTCTGCTCCTTCTTTGCTTCCCGGAGCACGTTGGGATTCCAAAGCTCCCATGCCTTGCAGGACTCTGGTTCCCTCTGAGGAACTTCACTTAATGAATTCTCTGTTGCCTCTGAAGAGGTCAGAGGCCACTGAGTTAACACTGTCATTATTCTGCCAGGGTTTTGCAGTAATTTGCAGAGATTTTGTTCCCTTCCCTCTCCACCCTCAAAACTGTCCAGTTGGTTTGGAGACCAATGGAAAGTATCTGGGATGGAAGTGGGTCAGAGAGAACACAGAGGGAGCAGGACTGTGGGAACCCTGAGTTGCTGGAGTAGATCCTCTTGCTGTGGATCTGTGGTATGGCCTTGGTGTCTCCACTGTACCATGGTGCTCCCCACTGCACCCCAGGAAACATGGGAAGTTCCTGCAATAGCTCTGGGAGAGCGTTTGTGGCTCTGTCCTGGTGCTCTCTGTGTGTGTGGTGCTGGAAGGTGAAGCTCCAGGTTACCTGGCCCCACTTCATTTCCAGGTGTTAGAGCAACAGATTGGGTTTGGAGGAGTGAGTGGTGCCAGCTGTGAGATGCCTCCAAGCCCCAGGGCCTCTCCCCCTCAAACTCAGCTCCCTGTCCAGCAGGTGACTGGCATTTATCTGCCTCTCACAGGTGGCCCAGCAGAGAAGGCAGGTCTGCAGCAGCTGGACACGGTGCTGCAGCTGAATGAGCAGCCTGTGGAGCACTGGAAATGTGTGGAGCTGGCTCACGAAATCCGGTGAGTATTCACCCAAAACACCAGGGCAGGGCTCTGGGAGAGATGGTTTGAGGGAGCTCAGGGCAGGAGCTTCGAGTGGTTACAGGAAGGAGAAGGCTCTGAGGGATGTAGGACGCTGGAAAAGGATTCCCTGGAGTAGAAGAAAGGATGCAGAGGCTGGGGAGTGCAGGACAGGGGCAGAGGCACAGGGAGGAAGGACTGGCTGAGTGACGTGGGCACCTCACTCCCTTCTGCTCCACCTTTTGTAGGAACTGTCCCACTGAGATCATCCTGCTGGTGTGGAGGCTGGTCCCGCAGGTGAAGGCAGGCCCCGAGGGGATGATCCGCAGGTCCTCCTGCAAGTCCACCTACGACCTGCAGTGCCCCCCGCACAAGCGGGAGAAGAACAGCGCGGGCCCCGCGGCCGAGCAGCGCCGCAGCTGCCACGTCCTGTGCGACAGCAGTGAGGGGCTGCTGCTCAACGGCTGGGACAGGTACACCGAGCTGGGCAAGAGGGGCCAGAACACCCTGCCAGCCCTGTCCCGGGTGCCCTCGGCCGCCGACCAGAACTACATCATCCTGACGCCCCTGAACCCGGGGAGCCAGGTAGGGCTGCGGGTCCCCATGGGCTCTGTGTGCGCTGGGGCCTCTCTGGGCCCCGCTTCAGTCCTACCAGTGTCCTCTCTAAGTGTTTGCAAGGCCGTGTGCCAGCTTTGCAGGCCACTCCTGTGTCCCTTGGTGGAGCTTTCACTGTTTTCCTAAAACATTTCCCCCTGGGACTGTAGAGCTGGGGAGGGGCAGCTCCGATCCCTGTGAGCAGGGACAGGACCCGAGGGAGCAGCTGGAGCTGTGCCAGGGCAGGGTCAGGTTGGATCTCAGGCAAAGGTTCTTCCCCCAGAGGGTGGTTGGCACTGACCAGGCTCCCCAGGGCAGTGGGCACGGCCCCAAGGCTGCCAGAGCTCCAGGAGGGTTTGGATGATCCTCTGGGGCACAGGGGGTGACCCTTGGGGATGGGCCTGTGCAGGGCTGAGAGTTGGACTGGATGATCCTTGTGAGTCCCTTCCAGCTCAGGTTATTCCATGATTCCGTGTGGCCTGCTGTCTCAGGGCTCACTCCTGGGGTATGGGAAGTATATGGGGAGTGTTTCTGCTGCACAGACCACAGTGCAGGTCTCATTTTCTGCTGGCAACGGGGCAAAGAAGTGGTTTTGCCCTCTCTGAGGCGCTTTGGCTTGGCTGGGTTTGGCGTGTTAAAATTTGCAGCTGGTTGTTGTAATTGTCCCTCAGTCCTGCTGCAGGTGACTGTGTCCTGTCTGGGTTGTGTCTTACAGCTGCTGAGGCCTGTCTATCAAGAGGATGACACTACTGGGGGTAAGTTGTCCATGTGCTGGGAATGCTGCTCAGAGCACCCAGCAGATAAGCAGGTCTTTCTGGCACTGTCAAATCCTCGCCTTTAGCCCTGCAATGGGGTCCCTCATGTTTTTAGGACAGCAGCAGAAGCCTGGGGCTTTTGGGTAGGGTCATCTTCCCTCCCTGAGCCCAGAGGGGAGCACCTCCTGGTGAGAAGGTGTGTGGGAGCTCACAGAGGGCTGGTGGTGGGGACTTTCCAACAGGGGCAGGGTGAAAGCACGAAGTGTGAAAGTGCAAACAACTGTGGTTCCCCACATGTGTCTGTGGGCCCATCCATGACGTGTTTCCCTTCTCATTCATGGTGCCTTTTTGGGGGGGTTAATCCCTGCTTTGAGGTTCCCTTCAGTCCTGAGGGAATGAGGGTGGCTCTGACTCAGACTGGCACAAGCAGGAGAGCAGGCTGTTCGGCCAGATTTGGGCAGTACTCATGCCCTGGGCTGCTGCAAGGTCTCTGGCAGTCTCTGGACCAGCTCTCCTCAAAAAAACCTTTGAAACATGAATTCATAGCATAAAACATACTTGTAACAGGTGTGCTGGCTCTTCCTGGAGCACCAGGTGTGGTTGGGCTTGTGGGAAGAGTGGGCTGGGTGTGTGTCAGGGCTGGGCACTGCAGGAATCCAGGTCCATGTGGAAATACCTGTTGTCAGCTCATTGATTTGGGGGTTTGGGGAGGCTGTGCTTGCACCCTGGCCTGTTGGGCTGAGCTGCATGTCCATGGGAGAGCTGAGCTTCTCGTTGGGATCTTGCAGGAGTGTCTGTCCCTCAGCAGTCCCTCTCTGGTGAGGGCACAGCTGGAAAACTTTGTGCTGCCCTTGTGGGGCAGTGTCCTTAGAAAACAAAGTGTGGGGCTGCCAAAGCCATGGTGGGGGTGCTGAGCAGCAGGAGGGAGCAGTGTGGGTCCAAAGTGTGCCCTGGGTGCTCCCAGCCCTGGAGCTCTGCAGCCAGGAGAATTTTCCACACTCAACTGCAAGGGATGTTTTGTTCCATGGATAATTGCAGCTCTTTCCTGCTGATTGTGGATCCTGTGAAAAGATGAGCTGGACTATGGGGCCTTGTTCTTACAGTGGAGTGTGATTTGAAAGACTTGGGCTTCTTCCCATAAGAATTTTTGGACTTTTTATGTATTGGTTTTAGTTATTTAATGTTAAGTCTTCAAAAAGAGGAAGGTGTTAGTTAACCTGGGCAGGGATGAAGTGTGACAGGAGCTGACACTTGGGGCAGGCTGGGTGCAAAGCCAGGACTCGTTCAGGTGATGAATTCCTCTGATAAAGTGAGGTGATTTAGGGACAGGAGGAAAAACAGATCCTGAACAGCCCAGACAGATTGTACCTGCCCTGTGTTGAGCTGTCTCTTGTGCTTTGATTTTATCTGGCAGTGCAACCATGAAAAAGGGAAAAGGGAAAATGTCAGGATTAATGCACTTAGAGGTGGAAACAACCTTTTAGGTCACCAGGCTCCCCCCCTGCAAAGGCAGCTGCTAAAGCCAGCAGTAAACAGCCAGGCTGGCTTCCCACCCCAGTGCTGGCTGGCTCTGCTGCCTTTATCTGAGAGAAAATGCACTATTTCCTAATACTTAATAGAATATGTAATGGTGGGCAGGCTCATTTATTTGCTTTGGACGAGACCTTATCTGCCCTGAGCCATGTTCAGGAGTGTTTTGGCTCATTTCTGCTTGGGAAGGTTCTGGGTATCCCAGAAAAGGGCAGAAAGCTGCTGTGGTGGGAGCAGGAGCTCCTGGCTGGCTGCAGGGAGGGAGGGAGGGAAGGAGGGAGGGAGAGATGCTGGAGGTCTCTGCTGGTAGAGGGAGCTGCAGGAGCTGCTCATACCTGTTCCTGAGACATCCCTGTGGGAGAGAAGCTCCAGCTTCTCACCTGGATGTGTTAAATCCAAGTGGAGGGACTGCAGGACTTGAGCTGGCTCAGTTCATCAGCTTCAGGAGGGAGGGAGGAAGGAAATATTTTGATTTTGATTTGTCAGTGGGGCTTCTTTTGAAAAAGACATGAATTTTTGGTTAGAGAGACGTCCAGTTCCTGTTGGAGTTGTTGTCTGTCAGTTTTAGGACAGAGCACAGGTTGCTGGTGCCCAGCAGGACGTGGTCTGGGGTTAAGGGCTCTGGGAGAACACAGACCTGTCCTGTTTTCTCTCCACAGCAGGGTAAGTCCCTCTGCTGTGGTGATGGAGGTCCATGTATGGCAGTAGAGATGTGCACTGTGGGCCTGGGGACATCAGGCATGGCCAAAACTGTATTTGGGGTCACTAGAGAAAGCTGATGCCCCTGGGCCTGAAGGATTAAAGCCATTAATAGGAAATATTTCACAGCACACCTGAGAGCAGAGCAGCCCCATGGGCAGCAGCTTGGCAGCTCCTCACTGCTTCTGATCCCATGTTTTGGCCCCATCCTGGCTAAATGGGATGGATTTGGGGAGGAAGACACACAAAGCTGTCCTTGGCACAGCAGATCTCCCCCCAAAGCCTCTGGGTGCTCAGGGCCAGCTGTGCCTGCAGGACCAGCTCCCAGGACTGACACTGTCACCTCATCCCTGCTGGGAAAAGGGGAGGTTCAGTCCAGACAAAGCGTCTCCAGAGCTCCCCATGTCCCAGGGCTGGACTGACAATGTCATCTCAGAACCCCAGGCTGGTATGGGTTGGAAAAGACCCTAAAGATCACCCAGTCTCACCCCTGCCATGGGCAGGGACACCTTCCACTAGCCCAGGTTGCTCCAAGCCCCGTCCAACCTGGCCTTGGACACTTCCAGGGATCCAGGGGCAGCCACAGCTTCTCTGGGCAACCTGTGCCAGGGCCTCCCCACCCTCCCAGGGAGGAATTCCTTCTCAATATCTCATCTAACCCTGCCCTCTGGCAGTGGGAAGCCATTCCTTCTTGTCCTGTCCCTCCATCCCTTGTCCCAGGTCCCTCTCCAGCTCTCCTGGAGCCCCTTTAGACACTGGAAGGGGCTCTCAGGTCTCCCTGGATCCTTCTCTTCTCCAGGTAAACCCCCCAGCTCTCCCAGCCTGGCTCCAGAGCAGAGGGACTCCAGCCCTTTTGAGCACCTTTGTTCCAACAGCTTCACATCCTTCTTGTATTGGGGTCCCCAGAACTGGAGGCAACTCTACAGGTGGGGTCTCACAAAAAAGTTGGTGGAAGGTTGCTGGATGTATTCAAAGGCATTCCATCCCTTCCTCCGGGCTGGAGGAAAGGGCTTGGGAATCCTACAGAGCAGCAACTGGGACAGCAGTGGGGCACAGAAGGACTCAGCCCTGCAGCAGCAAGAAGAGAACAAGAATAATTGTTGATGATTATCAGTAATGCAATTAATCACAGGATTATCAATTTCTTGAAAGATTCTGGGCCTGGTTTGACATCCCACCTTGTGTCTCCTGGCCTCTAGTGATGCAGACTGGCAGATGTGGAAGCTGGTGTTGGCTTGTTGGGAAGGGTCACAGCTCTGCTGGACCAGCTGAGGTGGGACTGCAGAGGAAATCTTCCATGTGATCCCTGCTCTCAGTGAGGAGAACAGCTCTGTGCAGGGAACAGGGACAGGCTGAAACACCAGTCAGGCTGCTCGGACTGTTTCCAGCACCAAAATGTGATGCTGAAAAACAGTGGATGGTGTGACAGCCTCATGCACAGTGAGGTCATCCTTTATAAATACACCCCATGTCTGAATAACCATCACATCCCTGGGAGCAGTTTGGAAAGGCATGGACATGAATGTGTTTATAACTTCTGTCCTTTTTCTGACACCTCCAATCTCAGTATCTTGTGATTAACCCACCAGCCAGTGCCCTATGTCATGACATTCCTGTACTCTGCTAACTCCCATGCCCAGAGTTCAGAGCAGTCAAGGCTTGTGTGGATAAAAATGTTCTGATGTTTAAATTTCCAGAGTTTTTCTTCTTCCCCCCCCCCCCCGGATAGTTTTCCCCTCCCTGAAAAGGAGGGTCATAGTTCAGTGGTGCAGGCAGATATTCCCCAATGGTGGGAAGCTCCTCAGTGCTCCTGTGATTCCAAAATATCCGTTTAAAGTCATGTTTGGGTTTGTTCTGTATTTCTTAATTTGTACTTCGCGTGCTGCAGAGGGAGGTGTGTGTATCAGTTCCACATCTCTTCCTCCAAAGCACTGGATCCCAAAGCTGTGCAGGAGTCAGTGTGTGCCCAGAGACAGATCATCACAGAATCACACACTGGTTTGGGCTGGGAGGAATCTTAAACCCATCCAGTCCCACCCATGGGCAGGGGAACTGGATGGGACACCTTCCACTAGCCCAGGTTGCTCCAAGCCCCGTCCAACCTGGCCTTGGACACTTCCAGGGATGGGGCAGCCACAGCTTCTCTGGGCAACCTGTGCCAGGGCCTCCCCACCCTCCCAGGGAAGAATTCCTTCCCAATATCCCATCTAGCCCTGCCCTCTGGCAGTGGGAAGCCATTCCCCCTTGTCCTGTCCCTCCATCCCTTGTCCCAGGTCCCTCTCCAGCTCTCCTGGAGCCCCTTTAGACACTGGAAGGGGCTCTCAGGTCTCCCTGGATCCTTCTCTTCTCCAGGTAAACCCCCCCAACTCTCCCAGCCTGGCTCCAGAGCAGGGGAGCTCCATCCCTTTTGAACACCTTTGTGGCCTCTTTTGGATTTGCTCCAGCAGCTTCACATCCTCCTTGTGTTGGGGACCCCAGAACTGGAGGCAGCTCTGTAGGGGGGTCTCAGGAGGGCAGAGTAGAGGGGGAGAACATTTGGTGGGATGTGCTGGCCTGAGGCAGAGCTTGCTGTGCCTTCCCTGGGGTCTTGTTTGCACGTTCACAGACGTGTCTGTGCTGCTGGTGGGATCCAGGGAACTCCTTGGTGGGATCCAGGGAACTCCTTGGTCCAGCGACTGAGCAGCTCTTGAGCAGAAATGCAAAGGGACATCTCGTTTTGCACAAGGAAAAATGAAATCAGTGCTGTTATTTCATGAATCCCTGGGACACTTTGATAGCAGAGTGATGACTCTTGGCTCCAGCTCTTCCCTGTAGGTTTTCCATGCCCTCCTCCAGCCTGGGAGAGCAGACCCCGAGCTGGCAGCGGGCAGAGCGATGCAGGAGCTCCCTCCTCATTCTGAGTTTCTCTCTGCCTCTGCTGTCCATCCAGGGAATGCTTCTAAAGGGAAATCCCACACGGGGTCTGGGAGGAAATCCAGGCTCATGAAGACTGTGCAGTCCATGAAGAGCTACGGGAACTACCAAAACTGCACCATAGTGAGACCCCACATCCCACACTCCTACGGCACCTACGTGACCCTGGCCCCCAAAGTGCTGGTGTTCCCCATCTTTGTGCAGGTGAGTGCAGCTGGAATGAGGTGTCACTGATGGGATCAGGGCCCAGCAGGGCACGTGGGGTCTAGGCTGCCCTGCAAGGTGGATCTCTTTCCAGCAGTATCTTCCATGAGTGCACGGATCCCTGTTGTGCTCAGCTCTCCTCTGGAGCTGGCTGTGCTGAGCACAGTGCTGGGGACTGTCCCAAAGGGAACTGTGTCCTGCCCAACTGATTCTCTGTTGGAGTTTTTTCCCTTTTCAGCTTTCAGATCTGGTTCTCGATGCTTGCTTCAGTCAGGAGAGGGTGTCCTGGCTTCTGAGCTTCAGCACCCAACTCTGTGACTGCAGATCAATGTGGTTCCTTCCCAAGGGTTCTTTGTGCTGTCAGAGTGTGCAGATGAAGAGGTTTTAGTTTAGCTGGTGGCCAGCACTAAAGTCGTGGACAAGGATGTGTTAGTGTGCAGTTATGGTTTGACAGGGAATTTTCTGCTTCCCCTGTTCCATGAGCTGTTTTCAGAAAACAGCCCTGAATTTGGAGGTAGTGGCTCTAAAATTCCCTCTGTGTCCTTTATCTTGTCCTTTGTATGGCCAGAACCCCAAGAAAACTCATCTAACTCATATGTTTTCATATGTTGCTGATGAATCCCTTTGTCTCTGAGCTGTCAGGGCTCCATCCTCCCCTGGCACCAGCAGTGGCACTGTCACCTCAGCTCACACTGGTGACTTCCTTTGGGCTGAAACCATGGCCTGTGTTTCCTGTCACTCCAGCCTGAGGCAGTGGGTTCCCTGGGGCAGTGTGGGGCTGGGCTGGGGCTGGGGCAGGTTTGTGCTCACCTCCATCCTCCCAGTGGCACCGGGGTGGCCGCTCACGTTGGCACCAGTGTGTTCACCAGCCTTGGCTGGGCGTGCTTTGCCTTTGGTGGGAACACAACTGGCACTTCTGCCTCCTTGCTCCCAAAACTTGTCTTGGATGGAGACTGAGGGGTTTCTGCCACTTCAGGAGCTGGTTTTCACTTGGCACTGTCTCATGCTTCAGGCCCTGTTCCCACTGTCTGTGCTGCTCCTGAGGGTGGTCCCGGGCTGGTTGTGCCGTGTTTGTTCTGCCCTCAGGACACCTGAACCTGTCCCTTCCTCCACCATTCCACAGAAAAGGTGGTGGATGGGGAGCTCTCCGTGGCATGAGAAGGGACTGGAATCTTAAATTTGCTTTAATTTACTGCAAGAATAATCCCTAACATCACAAATATTCGTGTCTGAGGGACGTGAGAACCTGCTGTGCCACCACTGTGGTTGTGTTTCCTGCTGAAAAACACCCGTAAGCACCCCGTGCCTTGCAGAGCAGTCCCTGTACAGAGGCAAGGGCTGGTTGTCTTTTTACAGCTGGGGCTGACGTGGGTGTGAGTGGAAGGCTTTGTTTTCTCGTGTAACTGGACTGCAGACTTCGTGTCCTTGTGACCTCAGTGTGGGGTGGCTTCTCCCTGAATGAGTTACAGCCTGAAGTGAAGACCAAGTGGGTTTGGTGGGTGGAAAGTTATTCTGGCAAACCACACTGTCAGTGGAAGGTTTGACTGTTTCTTTCATTTTCTTTTCTTTTTTTTCCCTCTCAAACACAGCCCCTTGATCTCTGCAACCCAGCCCGGACTCTGCTTCTGTCAGAGGAGCTGCTTCTTCATGAGAGCAGGAACAGGACTACAGAGGTAAGGTTTTCATGCTGTCTGAGCTTTCTAAACCTGCTCTCCTGCAGTCTGATGTAGGAGATTGAACCATAGAATCACAATGGTTTGAGTTGGAAGGGGTCTTAAAGCTTGTCCTGTCCCACCCCCTGCCATGGGCAGGGACACCTTCCACCAGCCCAGGTTGCTCCAAACCCTGTCCAACCTGGCCTTGGACACTTCCAGGGATGGGGCAGCCACAGCTTCTCTGGGCAGCCTGTGCCAGGGCCTCCCCACCCTCCCAGGGAGGAATTCCTTCCCAATATCCCATCTAACCCTGCCCTCTGGCAGTGGGAAGCCATTCCCTCTTGTCCTGTCCCTCCAGTCCCTTGTTCAAAGTCCCTCTCCAGCTCTCCTGGAGCCCCTTTAGGCACTGGATGTGACTTTGAGAAGGGACTGGAAGAGATATCTCATTGCATTGAGAAGGGAAATATTTAATTGTGCAGTAATTATATTAATATGAGACTTGGAAAAGCTTGTAGTCGGTTTATTTTGGGATAAACTAAATAAATATCAAAACTCTTATGTACTAGAAATCAACTTTTGTTCTTGTCTTCCTTTGGGCTCCCAGAGAGGAAACTGCACGTGGCAAATACATGTCAGTGACAGCCCAGCAGACTCAGGAGGAGGGAGCTGAAGGATATTTTGTACCAGTTTAGAGAATCAAAGGACAGAATGGTTCAGGCTGGAAGGGACCACTGGAGGTCATCCAGTCCCATCTCCCTGCTCAGGCAGGATCCCCTGGAACAGTCACTCAGGATTGGGCACAGATGGCTTTGGAACATCCCTAGGGAAGGAGAATCCACAACCCAGAACTAGAACCAGACAGAGAACTTGCTACAGGGGTTTTCTGAAATTTAGTTCCTAAAACAGGTCACATGTCCTGTCCAAATTCCTCTCTTCTTACTTCAGCTCTCCTGCCGTGTTATTGTAGGGCTGTTAAAAATCTGGGGGATCAGTGGAGCTTTGGCTCATGCTGCACCTGTGGTGGGACAACTTTCACCATCCAAACTGTCAGAGTTGGGATGTGTTGATCACAATTGTTGCTGGCTTCACTTGCATTCAACTATAAAGCCTGCAAATCCCTGGGGTCTGGGAGAGAGGAGGCAGCAGCTGGCAGAGCCCACCCATGCATTGCTCACTAGTTTCTTTTGGGGTTGTTTCAGGAATCTCCCCCCTGTACAGAGTAATTTTGGGTTGAATTTAGTTACAGTGAACAATGTGTCATCTTCACAGATCTGCAAAGGAAGTTTTACTTCACTAATCTTAGTTTCTGGGTAACACCTTGTGGGTGGCCAACAGCAGAACCCCAGAGCCACCTCCCATCACTGGCCAGTTCAAACCAGTACAGGAGTGTGTTAAGTGACTCCTCTCTCTCTCTGGTTTTCAATCTGTAATTCATCCCTTGCCTTGACCTGAATCACTTTGTTTTCCCTCTCAAAAAGTACATGAAAGTACATCAAAGTACATGAAGAATTACATGATTGATTAGAAAACTTGGCCCTAACTTGTGAATAACCCCCCTGTCTGTCCTGCTGCCCTGTGCTGCCCAGGGCCTTCTGGGCACCTGCAGGAATGCAAACCAGGGAGCACCTGGTTGTGTGGCAGTGCTGTGCTGGATGGCTTGGGAATACAGTGGGCAGCTGAAGTCAGGGAGCTTCTCCTGGGTGGTTTGGAGGTGCTTCCTTTCAGGTCAGACATCTCAGTAGCAGCCAAATGTGGGATAATTATGGATAATTAACGCTGTTTGCAGCTGGGGTGGAGCATGTGGGTGTGTGGGGGTGATGGAAAACCCCAGGACAAGAGTGTTTGGGGGAGAGGTTCTGCTCTGTCTCCACCTCAGAGACCTGGCTGTGGGCAGGATCAGAGGGAGAACATCTCAGGGAAAGGACTCTGTTTGCTTACGATGCCCTCGGGATGAGCGGGAGGCTGGGAGAGAATTTCCCTCTGGAGCTGGTGCCAGGAAAGGGAAGGGTGCTGGCCAGGAATGTGAGACAGCATTTGGGAATGATGGTGCCTCAGGGCTGTAGTGTCTGGGTGAGCCTGGCAGAGGGGCAGGGCAGGAGGGGGTGAGTAAGCAGAGTGGAAAAACAGACGTGGTGGATGGAAACAGCCCGTGGTGCTGAGCCCTGGCTGGGAGCTGTGTCCCTTGGGAAGGGCTGTCTCGTGTCTGAGTGTGTGGCAGGGCCACGGCAGGCTTGGTGGAGCTTTGAGGAATCAGGGCAAGTCCCTCTGGAAAGCCAGACTCCCCTTCTGCAGCAGAGCAGAACCCGAACTTCTGGACCCAGCAAGACCCCAAATGGCCTGGACTCAATGGAGCCTCCCCTGGTGCACAAGGGCTCTGACTCCTCTCTTTGCTGGACTCGAATTCTTTCCCTCTCCAGCCTTCTCTGCTCCCTGGACAGGTTGTCTTGTTTCCAATCAGTCCTGTCTTCTTTGCTCCACGTAGTTTTCCCTTTTTCCACTGCTCTTCCCACCCAGGCTCTCTCAGGCTGGGCTCCCGTGGTTTGCAGCACTGCTCTCTGTTATTAATCTGCTTTGGTTGAGTGGCTCAAGAGAGGAGGGTCTGGATGCAGGGGCTGGAGATGGAGGTCCTGCTTCTTTCTTTTTTCCCCAAACCCCAGACTCTTCCCCCTGTAGCAGTTTCCACGCCAGGCACTGCATCCTTGTCACTGAGCAAGCGCTCTCCCACCTCCTGAAGGACTCAACCTATCTCTCTGGAGGCTTGCCAGGATCTGTCCTTTCCCTGACCTTACCTCTGGGGCAATCCTTATTCAGGCCTTAATCACATCCTGTCTAGACTTTGTTGCAATTCCCGCTTTTATGGTCTCCTGAAATCCCTCCAGCCCATGGAGTGCCAGAGGAACCAGCGTGGTGCCGGCGACGGCGCGCGAGGTGTCCAACGTGGGCTTTGGCCTCGTTGATCCATCTCTAATGGACCTGGAGGCACCTTTCCAAAGCCCTGAAGTACTGGCACAGTGTGGGCCATGCTCATCCCCTTCTCAGCTCTCCTCTCTGCCCTCCTGGCAGGGTCTGCACGTCAGGATGGGCCTCCCTTGAGCTCTGAAACTCCTGGCTCTGCAGAGCCTGCAGGACGTGGACCAGCATGCCCAGGGTGATCTCTTCTCTGCAGAGCAGGAAGCTTTCCTGCCTTTCTCTCTATCTTCCCAAGTCCTGCACTGCAAGTTTCCAGCACTCCTGTCCTGGGACAGGATCTCCAGGTCTCTGGTTTGGTGGGTGACTGAGTTTGGCCAAACCCTACTTGCTGGCCCAGGTGTTTCAAGCTCATTTTCAGCCTTTTTTAGACACTTTAATTTGGGTGAAAATGACAGAAACCTGCACTTACCTCCTCCCTCCACCACGCTAGTCCCACTTGCTCTGTCCCTTCTTCACTACCACTTAATAGCCTCCTCTTCCTCATTTTCACACCATTTCCCCACCTGCACAGCCACTGCTTGCTCAGTGTCTCAGGGTTGGTGTGGGACCCCTTGAGGTTTTCAGTGCTCACCCCTGATGTCCATGATAGAAGAATATTTGCTCCAGATAAGGCAGGGTGAGGGTCAGGGTTGACAGCTAAAGCCTTCACCATGGAGCTCCTTTTGGCAAGTGTGGTGGTTTATCTTCCTCAAAACCTGACTGAGCGTTTCAACTCCTTCCTGAGGGTGTGAATTCCATGTTGATAACCTTGGAGAAAAAAATAATGTGTGAGGCAATAAAAGAGGGTAAATAAATGCAGTGTAGGCTAAAAGGCTGCTGAGAAGTTCTTCCCCCAGAGGGTGGTTGGGCACTGACCAGGCTCCCCAGGGCAGTGGGCACGGCCCCAAGGCTACCAGAGCTCCAGGAGGGTTTGGACAACGCTCTGAGGGACAGGGTGGGATTTTTGGGGTGTCTGTGCAGGGCCAGGAGTTGGACTCAATGATCTTTGTGTGTCTCTTCCAAGTGATATTCTGTGATTCCATGATTCTATAAGTCTTGGAGAACGTGCATTTAATATGGATACATCCAGAAGGAAAAATCCAGGAGCAAAGGAACAGGTCATGCTTAGAGAGTAAGGGCTGTAGCATGGAAAGCAGTGACTGAAAGGCTTTGATGTGTCACTGGAGGGTGGGAAGGTCCATGTCCATCTCTGGAGAGCCATCCTGGATATGAGCACCTGCCCCAGCTGCAAGGCTGTGACTTGGAAGCCTTGGTTCAGGGAGCACTGAGCAGGGGACTGGGTGACACCACCCTGCACGTGGGAGCTGTGTCCTTCCTGGCTGGATGAGTCCAGCAGTGATGCTGCTTGGTACAGGATGATGAGGCTGCAAGGAGAAATCAAGAGCTGGAAAAACTGAGGAAGATTAAGCAAGTTTTATCCATTTAGCTCAACTGAACTAATGGGGACACACCAACTCTGCAAACACACCCCTCATACTGGTAGCACTGGAGTTTCCCTTTTGGGATGGGACACAATTTTCTGAGAAGAATGCAGGACTGGCAAACAGCAAATGTGTGTGGCTCAGTCCTGGAGTGGATACCTGCAGTCCTGGGGTGATACCTGTCTCAGGAGCTCCCCACCAGGGATATAGGGTTTCTCTGGCCAACTGAGATGCAGGTGATCATCACCACGTTCTCCCATGGCAACTGGCAGCTCTATGATACAAACTCTGCCTCTGCTTCCTCATCTCCCTGTCCTGCTGGGCACTGCTGTGAGAGTGTGGCTAGAGAGGGAGGATGGTGACTTGGGAAGAATCCCCCGGCTGAGGTTTTCCCTGCCAAGCACAGGGACAATTGGTCAGGAATCCCTGATCCCTTTTTCCCATGTTCCTGCTGCAGGTGTGATGTGAGCCCTGCTCCCTGCTGTACCCAGGTGCTGGGGGCTCCCTGTGCATGGATGAGCAGAGAGGACAGGGTTAGGAAGGGAGTTAACTATTTTTAAGCATGAATGTGACAGTACTTTGGCTTCAAGGCTTCAAGGCACCTTTTCATAGTGATTCATAGTGATTTTGTTGCCACATTTTGCTTTCCAAGATATGCTGTTGGCTCCCTCCTGCCCAGGGCAGGGCTCTGTGACATTCCCAGGGTTGTCTCCTGCTCTCCCCTTGGGAGCCACACTAGCCCACTGCTCCTACCTTCCCTCCAGGCTTTCAGTGTCTCTTGATTTCCTTCAGGAAACACTTCAAAGGTGTCCCTTTCTCCTGTAACAGGGCTTTGCCAGTTCTGTGCTCTAGTTGGTCAGATCTCTCAGCAGAAGAGGCTTTGCTGTCTGCTGTGGTGCAGAGCACACCCAGATAAACAGTGTGGAGACATCAGGACCAGCCTTTGTGGGCATTTTTTTTCCTCCCTGTGAAATCTGTTCACATGCCCCTGAAGGCCTGTGACAATCCCCATGTGGCCCTGGTCACTCCAGCAAGAGCACAGGGGTGCCCACCTGTCTTCAGAGAGTCCTTCCATCCTCTCACCTGTTGGATTTCTGATTTTTAGGGCAGGAAATTAGTTTTGGGAAATACACAAAGCTACTCTGCCTCTCCAGGGAGCAGCTCTGGTGGGTTCTGTGTCTTGCCTGGGTGAACTCAGACGTCGTGTTTCTTGTTTGTTTGCTCTTTGCTTTTACGAGCCCTGTGGTTTTTCGGGGTAGACACCAGGTCTGTTTACCCAGGGCTGTCAGGGACAGGTTACAGCTTGTCAGCAGAGTGGTGGCAACCCAGGGCAGAGCTCCACGTGACTCCCCCCTTATCCCTGCTGCCCCACAGCCACCCATGAGCTGAGTTTCCCTGTGCTCAGCTCTCAGGTGAGGTATGTGTCCAGCCTCCCCCTCTGTGAGCTGGGCTGGCTCTGGCTCTGTGGCTGGAAGGGACACTCTCATTTTTCCCCCTGCAGCTTGGAGGAGCAGAGGGACCTCTGTCAACCCTTTTGTGTGGAGCTGCTCTAAGACCAAGAGTCTCTTGGCAGCAGCATCTCAGAGATGCTCCTACATAACCCACACTGGGTGTGCTTTTATCTTCTACATCCTGAATTCAGTCCGTCCCATCTACCCACAAAAGCCCAGTGTCATCTGTAAATACTTTTCATGTAATTCTGTTTCCAAGATTCCCTATCGAAACCTGCTTGGTTTTGAAGTGGTTTTCTTTTTCCTGCTGATCCTAATCTTCTTTCTACCCTTTAAACTTCCATGGGTGGTAGATCTTAAGTTTCTTTCCTCCATTTCCAGTATGACCACTTGCTGATCATGCTTTTATCTCCTCCACTTTGGGTTGCTATTCTCAAAATCCCTGAACATCTCTTTTTGGGGTTGAGAAACCAGTGGTGGCACCAGATATGTCCCAGAAAAGTTACCTTTTGGCACAAAGTGGGCATGGGATGAAGCTTGTAGTGCAGTTTGTACTTGGTTATTCCTTGTATTAATAAGAAGGTTAGAAGGAATGAAGAGGGTGGATGTGGGCACCAGGCCAGCAGTGTGTTGAGAGCAGAGGGAGGGATTTTCCAAATAACACAGAGAAGAACAGCCCCTCCCTGGTTTCATTGTCAATTAAAGCTCCACCAGTAGCTTTGTGCTTATTGAGAACCCCACAAAAACGAATCTGTGCTGCAAGGAGAAATCTTGTGGCAAGGGCTTGGTTTTGGATTCAGAGCCAGGAGCTGCTGCCCTGACATGAGACTCAGCACGATGTGATGATGTTACCCAGCCTGTCCTCCTCAGGATGTGTGTCCATCAGCTTCTGGGCACGGAGACGAGCTGTGCCTGTGAGCAGTGACTCAGTCCCTGTCTGGGGCAGGGTCCCCTCTCCACGGGGGACTCAGTGGTGGCAGTGCTGCTCTCTCCCCACAGCCCCCAGGACACCCCCTGGGGTGTTGTTTGCTTTTGCAAAAGGGTGGCTAAAGGGCCACAAACCTGTCCTTGCTGTGGCCTGGTGTGGCAAAGCAGCTTCCCTTTGCTGAGGGAGATTTTGGGGAGCACCCCAAGGACCTGTGTCCTGCGCTGGGTGCTGAGTGTGGTTGGGCAGTGTGCTGGGCTGGCAGTGTGCCCCCTGTGCCAGGCACTGTGCCCACTGCCAGGCTGCAGCCACTGCCTGGCATTGTTGGTGAGCAGGGACAGGACCCAGGGAATGGCTGGAGCTGATGCCATGGCAGGGTCAGGTTGGATCTCAGGCAAAGGTTCTTCCCCCAGAGGGTGGTTGGGCACTGCCCAGGCTCCCCAGGGCAGTGGGCACAGCCCCAAGGCTGCCAGAGCTCCAGGAGGGTTTGGACAAGGCTCTGAGGGACAGGGTGGGATTGTTGGGGTGTCTGTGCAGGGCCAGAGATTGGACTGAATGGTCCTTGTGGGTCCCTTCCAGCTCAGGATACTCTGTGGTTCTGGGATCCTCTGAGGTTTCTGTGTGCCCCCAGCTCCTGCTGGAGGGCAGGACAGGCTCTCACCTTGGTTGTGGCCCAGTGAATGCACCCAACTGCTCACCCCTGGCAGGCTTCGGGGTCAAGGATCTCCAGTACAGTGCAGAAGCTTGTTCTGATTTTGAAGATCACATTAATCTGTACTGATTGAACTGGGGACCTCAGGCGAGAGCCAGAGCAGAACAAAATTCACCTTTCCCACTGCTCTGGAGTTGCTCCCAGCTCCTGAGGCACTCAGGTCACTGCTTGAGCACAGCACTGAGCAGACAGTGGGGTCAGCGTTTCCTTTCCACCCACAGGGTGGTTCAGAGGTGTCAGGTTTGTTCCCTGCAGCTGCTCTCGTGGGTCCTGCAGTTGTAAAAGCCAAATTATATTTTCTCACAGAGAACAGTGAGAAGCTCCTTCGTGAGTGTGCTCAGGGCGACCAAATTTGCTTTTAGGCTACAGCTTCTCCAGTGTGCTGGGATCAGTCAGCAACAATTCCCTCCTCCTGCTCTGATTTATAACTTATGTAAATGGGAAGTGACACGAGGGAGCAGGGAGGATGTGTTTGTGTGGAGTTAAACTGTCGGGCAGGTTTATCCCTCCTGTCACAGGACTCCACAAGCCTCAGTAAGTGGAGGGGAGCCTCATCTGGAGCTGGCTGGGAGCACCCCAAGGGGTGCAGCAGAAATCAGCCCCTGGGGAAGGGGTGCCTGGGCTGCCTGTTGTGGCTGGTGCGTGTCCCCAGGGTGGAGGACACTTCCAGGACGCTGTCAGTGCCAAGAGATGGATTCCTTACAGCTGCTTCTTTGCTGCTCCTGTGCTTCCAGGTGACTCTCTTTGTCTACTCGGACCTGCTGCTCTTCACCAAGGAGGACGAGCCCGGGCGCTGCAACGTGCTGAGGAACCCTCTGTACCTGCACAGTGTCAAGCTCCAGGAGGGTGAGTGCCTGCAGCAGCAACTGGAGACATCTGGGGAATTTTCTGGCTGCTAGCTATAGAGGTTTGTGGCCAGCAGCAAGATAGCCCTCCACTATCCCACTGCTCCCAGTGTGTACCATCCAACTGGTCCTTCCAGGGGTGCAGGGCCAGCATCACCCTTCCCACCCCTGCATCCCTGGGAGCTCCATCTCCTGGGACACCTCAGGAGCACTCAGGTAGCCCCCCTTTCCAGGGCTTTCTGGGTGCATATCTCAGGATTTTGGGCTGGGGGACTGGCTGTGGGGGCTGTTGCCCTTGCTGGTGTCACACTGTCTGCAGGTGAGGCTGAGAAAGGGAAGTGAAGGTTTGAGGTTTCCCCCGTGGTGCCTCGAGGGAGTTCAGAGATTGGCTTCAAGGGTGACTGGCCAAGCCCTGCTGACCTTTACTTTGCTGCTTCTCGCTTCAGCCACCCACGGTTTCCCCTGTGCATCCATTCCCCTGCAACCCCACTGGGGTGGAAAGAGCAAACCCTGCCCTCAGGGCAGGGCTGGGACCTTGCCCTGGCTCTCTCCATCCTGGCTGACCTTTTCCTGTCCCACCAAGGCCTTGGAGAGGGCTTCTAGGGCAGGGAGTGGCTCAAAACGGGTTGTTTCAAGTTGAAGTGTACAAGAGATGCCCTTGAGCTACTCGGGGTCAAAAAAGGAAGAGTGAATTGCTGTACCACATCCTATTTGCTATAGTGGAGCCACTTCTTGGCCCTGGGCCCAGTCTCACCTTGTTCCTTCTCTGGTGTGGTTGTTTTTTTGGGTATGGGCTTGTTTTATGTACAGTTCCCTGACTGTGTCAGCATGGGGCTGGTGCCCCAGCTCCTCCTCCAGCCCTGGCAGTGGGTGTTCCTGGACTGGGACCCCACGTGGGATATTGGGATTTGATATAAGGAAAACTTTCCTGTGATGAGCTTGATCAGATATTGAGCTGCCCAGAGAGGTTGTGTGATCTCCATCTCTGGAGATGCTCAGGACTCAACTGGACACAGCCCTGAGTGCCCTGATCTGAGTGCTTTGAGCAGGGGGTTGGACTCCAGAGCCCACCAGAGGCCCCTTCCAACCCGAATTACTCTGGAACTGATGAGCCAATGTCTTCATGCAGTCCTGTGGCCCTGACCAGAAAGGATTAATCCAGACCTGGGTTGCTTCTCCAAAGGGATCATTTTGAGGATTAATTTTGCCGCTTCCCACGACTTTTCCCATCTGAGCCCTGAGCTCTGTGGATGAGCTGTGTCTCTCCACGTGCCCCACGTTGTTCTGAGCCTCCGTGCTGGGACCTGCAGTGCTGTGCTGGACACCACAGGCTGCATCTCGGTTGTTATTTCCCATTTCCAACAACGTTTCTGCTTCCAGATGAGTTCCCTGACCTATTTGATGGGGGCAGAAACACAATGAGGGAGATGGGGCACCACGGCGTGAGCCATTGAGAAAATCCACTGGAGCTTCCCTGGGGTTTGCTGAGCGTGTTCTCAGTGCTGCTGATTCCTAAGAAAGGGACAAAAGAAATTGTTCCTCGTTGAAGTGCTTGTGGTCAGTGACTGCTCCCCATGTGTGCTGCCCCTGGCTGCTCCCACAGGCTGGGGAATAACTCTGCTCTTGTTCACCTCCTTGGAGAAATCGGATTCCCTGGTGCTGCTCCTGGCTCTGCACACCAGGGTCTGTTTGCAGCTGGGCACAGGAACGTGCCTCCTCACCCCAGGCACACACAGGGATTTTGTGAGCAGTTTTCTGCCACTGATTTCCTTGTTGCAATAATTACTTGGCTGGACAACACCTGGAACAGCCTCACAAGCCTCTCCAGAGGGGATGTAGGTCCCTACAACACCGAATTGCCCCCATACCCTCTGAATCCAGCACAACTGCTGTTCAGGCAGCTCAAGCCCTCCTGCTTTGGGCAGGGCTGCTTCAAAGAGCGAGGAGATGTGTGTCCCTTTTGGCAGGGCTTTAATTTGCTCTCCTGAATGGCACATGAATAGGAACAGGCGTATTGCTGCCACAACAATCGGGACATCTCCGGTGTGCTCAGCACCATTGTGCTGTTTCCTGTTCCTGCGCTGGGCGAAAGCGAATCAGCCTGATCTGCTTTACAATGCACTGTCTTCCTGCTTTAGAAGCCCAGCACTGCTGATGAGCCCCAGGCCAGCCAAGGTTCCCAGTGAGACAGGCCTGGCTTCCTCGCTAGATGCTGTGGGAATTTCCACGCTGCCTCGCTGGGATCCTGCTCCCCCTGGGTGGGTGTGCTCAGCTTTGGGACACAGAGGAGTGTTCCTGTTTGCAGCTGGATGAGCACCCCCGTCTCCACCCAGGATCCTGCAGACAAGGACTTCTCATGTGCTGCTTCGCTGTCCTTGGCATCGAACCTGCTGTGTCTTACAGCTCCAAGACAGGCCAAGAGAGTGGTTTATGGGCCTTCTGTCCTGCCACAACTTCTCCTTGCTGGCCCAGGGATGCTGGGAAGCACCCATGGCTTGCACCCTGCCACACTTCCCCAGGGACCCCCACTTCCCACAGTGGGTGACAAACTTGTCCCCTCTTGGCAGCCAGGAGTGTGTGTGCTCCCTCTGTGCCCCCCCAGCACCCTGCCCTGAGCAGATGGGAGAATTTGGGGGTCAGGGTATCTACCCTCACTGTGGGCATTGCCACAGGTCCCTGGGCCCTGCAAAGGAGCAGCACCACCTTCCCTCTTCCCCCATCCCTTTGACCTGACACCAGACATGCACCACCCAAATCCTGGGTGTTTTCCATGGGCTGCACGGGGAAGTGGCAGTGCCAGGGCGGTGCTGGGAGCTGCTGCTGTGCTGGGATCTGTGTAAGTCAGTGTGGGTGTGCAGGACGAGGCTTAGCTGAGAGGAGGATGTGTCCCCACAGAGCTCACACCCTCCTCTGGGTGCTGAGCCTGCCCTGGCACAGGGACGGTTCACGTTGCTCTGGAAGCCAAGCCAGTCCCCAGCACAGCACAGCAGGAAGAGAAGGAAATATCTTCAAGTGAGTTTTTTTTAATCCTGCTTATTTCCTTTTAGTTTTCCCCTGAATTTGGCTGACAGTATGTGCTGTGCTGCTGTCACAAAACATGTGGGGAGCAGAGCCCTGGATCAGCCCAGGCATCTGCCACCTCCCTGGTGTGAGGTTGTGCCTCTCTCCATGTTTTTCATGGTCTCTGTGCTCATTCCGTGGCTCCAGGACACTTCAGGCTCTGGTGCTCCAGCCTGACCCTCTTGGAGACTTGAAAACGCTCCCGTGGAAGGAATCCTGGCAAAGCTGGTTTGTGGTGAAATCTGCACCCGGGTCTGCCCTTCCTGGCTCTGCCATCGCCCTCCAGCCTCCAGGGCTCGGCCCTGGCTCCAGCCCAGCTGCTGGGCTGGGCAGTCTCTGACCTCCCTTTGTGCTACCTAAAGGCAGCTACTGGGAGAAAATGGGTATTAAGGCATTCCTTGGCCTAGAGTGGCTCCCTGCTCGGTGTGTCCTGTAGGCACTGGGCTGCTTGGCCATGTGTAGCAGCGAGTCTGGGAGGGACAGGGAACAGGAGCTGCTGGCTGTGGAGGTTGTGCCAAGATTCATAGTTCAATGGAGGTGAATTTGGAAGGGAACTTAATTCTGATGGTTTTGGACCTTGTCAGAACCAGAAGGAATCAACAGTAGCTCAAGAGAAGTGGGTCATTCCCTAGGCTGTTACATCCCAGGCTGTCACCTGTCTTTACTGAGGATGACTTGTTCCTCACATCACCCAGGAAAACATGGCTCAAGCTCCTGAGGGAACATGACTGGGATGTGCTGGTCTTCTGTAATCTGCCTTGCAAGGCAGCCTGGAGAGCTTTGGTCCTGGTGCAGGGAGGAGCAGAGCCTGGCTGAGGAGCTGGGTGTGGTACTGCTGACCCCTCGGGAAGGAGGAGCAGCAGAAGGGGGTGGTGGACTCGTGGTGTGCCAGCAACGGGTCAGATCCTGCCTCCAATCCTCCCATGGCTCCCATCAGAGACTTGGGCTTAGCAAAAAACATGCTCCCTGATGGTCCTGCTGGGGTTTATGGAAGAGGGTGCTGCCCTGGGGAACAGTGAGTGGTGTTCTGTGGTGCAGAGGTGAGACATGGGCTCCCAGCCAGGCCCGCTCACCACGTGCTCTCAAGGGTCCAGCACTGCTCCCCTTCTGGAAGTGGTGATTTGGAGGGGCAGCCCTGGGGCCAGGCTGCTTCCCTGACCCTCAGCTGGCCCAGGGGAGCACAGGGAAGGTTTTGGGAACACAGAGGGGTTCCTCATGGTGCTGTGCTGCAGCAGCTACTGTGACACAGTGCCCCGGTGTCCCCTTAGTGGTTTTCCAGCCCATATCCTGCAATGTGCTTTAAAAGTGAAGCTGGCAGTGGAGACAAACCTGCAACCCTCCAAAGGGCAGATGGAAGAGACAACCAGCAAAGGGCTCCAGACCACATCTTCATGGGTTTCATGTTGCCCATGGGGTGACTCCAGAGGCACCTGAGTCCCTCAGTGGGTCACAGCTCTTGTCTTGTCCTTTGGCTGCTGCCTGCAGCAGAATTGCTTTCCTCTGGGGAACAGGGTGGTTCAGCACTGTGCAGAGCCTGTTCCCACTGAGCACAGCTCAGGCTGTTGAAGTGAAGCAGAGCTTGTGCTGACACTGCTTTCAGTGGGATCTGCAGCCGTGCCCAGGCTGCAGCTCTGATCTCATGGCACAGATAATGGGCTCATTAAGGGCATTAGGAAAGCTGCAGCCCTGTGGTGCTGCCTGCTACCAAGGGCAGAGCTGGTGCAGGGCAGAGTGGTGTGAAGGAGCAAAGCAGCTCCTGGAGATGGGCTGTCCTGGTTTGGAGCTGGGGTGACCCTGTGCTGGTGCAGCTTCGTGTCCTCCTGTGAGGCTGATGAG
This sequence comes from Pipra filicauda, assembly GCF_003945595.2. Taxonomy (NCBI): domain Eukaryota; kingdom Metazoa; phylum Chordata; class Aves; order Passeriformes; family Pipridae; genus Pipra; species Pipra filicauda. Next base: position 669,590 of record NW_024104458.1, on the reverse strand, counting down.
TGCCAGGAGCTGCTTCCCTCAGGGCTGGGCACACACAAAGGCCAGGGCAAATCTTCAGGGATGACTTTTTGTTGGGTACAGGGAAGGTTAGATCTGCAGGAACCAGCCTGTTGGAGCAGCTGCAGTATAACCCATCCCCTGGGACAACTGGCAGCAAGTGAGGAGCTCTGCTGGGCTGCTCCATGGGTTAGTGGGATGTGGATCAGTGTTGGTCATTGCACTGTCTGCAGCACCATCTCCTTTCCCAAAACTGTGGAAGGGCAGGTTCCTTGGCCAGGTTTCCCACTCTGGTGGGAGCTGGGGGGGCTTTGCCCTCAGCCCAGTGGAGCAGGATGAACTCTTCCCTCTGCCCCGTGTCAGTCACTTCCCATTGCCCTGGGATTTGGCTCCATCTCCTTGGAGAGTCACTGTCCCCAGCCACTGGCATGATGGAGGCTGGGACAGACAGGAGGACCACCAGGGCCACCCAAGGGTGTGGGGCAACAAGCTGGGAATGAACAAGGATGTGGGAAGAGGAGCTTCTCTGTCAGTCCTCCTGGGAGCAAAGTGCCCACAGAGGTAAGATGAGGAAGACCCATCCTTGGTGCCCAGGATGGCACTGCAGGACCTCCACACCCCTGGGAAGGTGCCACAGGCTGTGTGTGCCAGGGCAGGTTGGGCAGGAGAGCCAGCACTTGGCCTCTGAAGGAAACAACCCCTTTTCCAAAAGGACAATCCCAAGGAGAATCCATGACAGCGCAGTGAGTCCAGGCAGGATTCCGTGCCCGTGCCCGCCCTGGCAGATGCCACATACATCACCCAGCTCACAGCCTGTTACTGGAGGGGCACAACAACAAATGTTCATTCAGTGCTGTCCCTCTGCCAGTTCCTCTGCCAGTGGCTCCACTTGCAGAAATGCAGCTGCAGCTTCGTTCTGATCCTGTTTTTCCTTCGTTCCAGGTTCAGAAGATCGGAAGTTCTGCCTCCTTTACCTTGCAGAGGTGAGTGGTGCTGTTTTCCACCTGAACTTTGTAGTGGGAGCTGAACATATAAGAACAGCTCTGCTCCCTTCTGCTGGGGCAAGGAGCACTGAACAGGCTGATTTTAACTTCCTTTTTAATTAATTTGCCAGTGTTCTGGGAAAGAAATGTAATGGCTGTAGCCAGAATATATGAGTAAGAAGCTGCTAAAAGGAGTGTGAATGAGGAGGCTGGGCAGCACTGGGCCAGGCTTCTGTTCCCCTTCCCCCTGTGGATTTTCCTTGGGGTGCCTCACTTTTCTTTTGGGATTCTTTCGCCTGGGGGCAGATTTCCTTGTCTTTATTTTTTAAGGCATCTTGCTTTTCTTGTCTTCAAGTACCCAGGTTTGAAGCTCTCAAATAAAATAAGGAAGCTCAGTCTAAAAGACATAGAATCATAGCTCTAAAGCCACATGTGGCTAAGTGCTCTAACCTGAGGTAAGCTCAGGGCATGGTTCTAAGAACACCAAGGTTGTGGGTTTGGTGCCCATAGGGCCACTCACTTAAGAGTTCGACTTGATGATCCTTGTGGGTCTCTTCCAACTCAGAGTATTCTGTGATTCTGTGAAGCAGGTTTGGGGTCACTCAGACATTGGCACAGCCCGTTTGTGTCCTGAGGCAGCCAAGAAAACCGCAAAATTGGTTCACACTGACTGGACCTCCCTTTTTTCCTTTCCAAGTGACTTTACTGTGTTCCTGCTTTCAAGGCCTTGTATTTTCAGAGGTGGAAACGTGGATCTGGGAAAGATTCCCCAGGGCACAGAGGAGAAAGGCAAACATTGCTCAGCAGCACCACAGAATAATGAGCTATTGTGAAAGTTGGGTGAAAATGCTCTGCATGGAAGTTGTTCACCTTGAGTGGCTGGACTGGGGCCAGGGCACGACCGGCTGCGGAGCCGCCGCTGACGAGTTCCCTCTTACGTTTCCTCTTGTTCCTTCCTTGTCTCCCCTGTGTCTCCCTGGGGCAGGGGCTGAGCTGCCCCTGGGGTTTGCTCAGTGCGTGTCCCAGTGTAACGTCAGCCTGGCCTGGGCTCCCTCCCAGCTAATCCTGTGCTGTGACTCAGGGTTGGGATGAGGCACTCGGGCATTTTCTCACGAAAAATGCGTCCAGAGCCTGATATTTAATTCAGAAGCTCTGGGCCCCTCAGTAGAAGTGACTGAAAGAGAGCTGGCTGTGTTTCATGAGATCTTGAGAGGTGAAGAGCTGTCTTTGTCAGGGTGTATTGAAGTGCTGGGCCTAATTGGCTATAAGAGCTCTGGTGATGGAGATTCCTGACATCCATTGTGGTTGGAGTGCAGGAGTTGGGCACAAAATGGGAAACATTTGCTTTCCTTCCTGCATGCTCCCCCTCAGAGGACAGTAGGTCTGGACTGGCCACACTGGTGGGATTCTGAAAATCCCTTCTTGTTCCTCCTGTTTGCATGGGGTGTTTTGGAGCAGGTCACAAGTGGAGTGGGAGCTTCCTGACCCACAGTGACCAGCAGCTCTGCCTCATGTCTCACCCCCCATGCTGTGCCAGCCCAGGCTCTCAGGTGACACTGGGACAGCCCCTGGCTCAGGGATGACACTTTGCCAAGCAGGATGTTCCCTGTGCCATCCCTTCCCTGCCAGTCCCCACAGGGTTGCTTGGAGGCTGCACTGAGCCAGGGAGATCAGCACATCTGGCTCCAGGGGGAAGGGGACAGTGAACTTCCAGCTGTAGGTCCCATCAGGCTCTCCAGCAATGGGAAATTTGGGCTCAGAAGGGGAAGCTGAGCTGCAGAGTGGGGGATGTGCCTGTGAGTGGGCAGAGGGCCAGGGCAGGACGGTGCCCTCCCGACTTCCCTTCTGGGAAACAGTGACCTGCAGGTCACCACCCCAGGAGCCACGTGGAGCCGGGTGACCAGGCTGCAGGGGCTGGTGGCTGGAGCAGGAGAGCAGCAACCTCTCAGTTCTGCAGCACAGGGGTTGTGTGGCTCAGAGAACTGTCCTTGGTGGGGGTAGACCCCAGGTGAACAGAGACAGGCTCTTCTGAAATGAGGGGATGCTGTTGTGGGAGCCAACCTGGGAGCATTCCAGCATCTTGCTTTTCAGGGGAGACCTCCTCACTCTCTACAACTCCCTGACAGGAGGTTGTAGCCAGGTGGGGGTAGGGCTCTTCTCCCAAGAACCAGCAGTAGGACAAGAGGGCTGGGTCTTCAGCTGTGCCAGGGCAGGTTTAGGTTGGACGTTGGGAAGAAATTTTTTAGAGAGAGTGATCAGGCATTGGAATGGGCTGCCCAGGGAGGGGATGGAGTCACCATCCCTGGAAGTGTTGAAGGTGAGACTGGATGTGGCATCAGTGCCATGGTCTGGGAACCACGGCAGGGTTGGATCAAGGATTGGACTTGATGATCTCAGAGGTCTTTTCCGACCCGGTTGATTCTGTGATTCTGTGATTCTGTGATCTTCCTCCTGCAGGGAAGCCAAGAGGAGAGTTACCTTCAGGTGATCTGCCTTTTCTTTGCATTCACATTTCTGGAGCAAAGCTTTAGTTATAGGATTGTGGGGGTGTCACCAGGAGGTGGCAACTCTTGGCAGCCTGTGGGATGGTCCCCCTCAAAGACATTCCTGCAGGATGGCTGAGCATTGAGGGGGGGCTTGGGTGCCTTGCTGGGCTGGTGGGAGTGTGGGTTTGGGGTGTGAAGGTGATTTTTGCAGTGGGCTGGGTTTGAGGCATGGCCTGGCTGTCAGGTGGGCCCAGGGAAGGGGCACTCTCAGGTTGCAGTACACCTGGGACTGAGGGGGGTCTCTGGGCCGTCCCAGCGTGGCTCTTCCCGTTGCCTGAGGGGTGCAGTGTCCAATGAGTGTGAGTCTCCTGGCTGTGGCACCTTCTTTTGCCTTGATGCAAGGCTCAGCCTCCTTCCTGACTCTGGGAAGATAGTTTCCCTCTGCAGGGGTGGATTCCCATGGAGAGAGGCTGGCTGTGCTTTGGGGAGGGACATCCTCAGGCTGCTGGGAGTTGGGGTGCAGGGGGGCTCAGGAGGGCACCCCTGGCAGGGGGGTGGCACTGGCACACTCTGGCACCCTCGGGGTCCCAGGGCTGTGGTGCAGCAGTGCCCTGCAGCTGAATCCTGCTGCCCACCCTGTGAGTGCTTGTGGCAGCTAGGAAGGATAAGGATGGATAAGGATGGATAAGGATGCACAAGGATGTGTGTGCTGATGTGGCTTTTTGGTCCCATGTCTCTCTGAGGGGTCTGTCCCCCTCTGGACCTGCTCCTGTCCTGCTCCCTGCAGCACATGCTCCATTCCTGGCCTTGCCAGCAGCTCTGGACCTGCCAGGAGCCTTCTGCTGGCTCAGCCCCTCCAGCTGGTCCCCTCGGGGTGGAGGTGCTGGCTCTGGGCTTTGGTGCTCAGTGTGTTTGAGCTCCTGTGCTGGCTCTGGGCTTTGGTGCTCAGTGTGTCTGAGTCCTGTGCTGGCTCTGGGCTTTGGTGCTCAGTGTGTCTGGGCAGACACATCCCTTGTGCTACTGTGACAGGGCTGGGGGGTGCTGGAATCTCCTGTGCTGCTGCTTCTTGCCCACAAATCATCTGCAATGATCACTAATGTATTTAGTGCTGCTGGGAGCTCAAAGAGAGCCCAGGGGCTGGGCTGACACTGCCTTTGCTGCGGGAACAGCTCTCTACTGAAGCCTTGAGCTGCAGCCTCCTGCTACTGCTCATCTTGAGGGTTTCTGAGTGATGTTCTGACCCATGAGGTCACACATTTGCATTTGGGTGTGATGTGATCCAAAATGGAAGTCTGTCCCAATGTCTGGGAGCTGCTTAATTTATTTTAAACAAGAGAGAAAATTCCAACCTTCGGGGAGTGTCACAGAAAAGCCTCTGTAGTCATCCTGTCTGACTGTGTGCAATAAATCACTGCACAGAGTTTAAACCCTGCACAATGTGGTTATTTGCAGGCACAGAGCTAACACTGAGCCTGGTGTAGGTTCCAGCACAAGGGGTGTCTGTTTTACAGGCTCTTCAAGGTGTGAATTGCAGTGTTTGGAGATCCTGACTGCAGGTGGCCCTGAAAGGGCCAAATATAGGTTGGTGTTGGAAAGAATGCAGAAGTAGAGGAAGGTTCTCCTCTGAGCTGTTCCATTTGGTGAATTTGTTCCTTCTGGTGGTTGTGGGACAGCTCTGGTAGTCCCAGCACATAGACAGGATTTGGAAGTGAAGGTGGTACCTTTTGATCTCAGGAATACTGTGTACACCTGGAATCACAGAATCACAGAATAGCTGAGGTTGGAAGGGACCTCTGGAGATTATCCAGACCAACCCCCTGCCCAGGCAGGGTCACCTGGAGCAGGTGACACAGGAACACATCCAGGTGGGTTTGGAATGTCTCCAGAGGGGAACACTCCATGCCCCCCCTGGGCAGCTGTTTCAGGGCTCTGCCACCACCATGGAAAGAAGTTTTTTCTCATGTTGAGGTGAAACTTGTGTTCTAGTTTATGGCCATCACAGCTTCTCTAACTTTTCTATTTGCCAACTGATATATGAAAAATTCCTGCAAATGTGTTCAGACCTGGCCTAGGGCATCATCCCATTCAAGATTTTAAACCCAAATAGCACAGTTTTTGTGTATCTTGAATAAATCCTGTCTGCAAAAGCTTTGGACTGATTTGAGCACTGGAATAAGTGCCACTGGAGGAGGTTGCCCAGAGAAGCTGTGGCTGCCCCATCCCTGGGAGTGTCCAAGGCCAGGTTGGACGGGGCTTGGAGCAAGCTGGGCTAGTGGAAGGTGTCCCTGCCCATGGCAGGGGGTGGAACTGGATGAGCTTTAAGGTCCCTCACACCCAAACCATGCTGGGGTTCTCTGATTCAGTGTGGACCCACATTTCTCACCCCAGAGGACTTGGAGTGTGGGAGTTTGGCTCCATTTTTTCCCACCTCCTCGTGTCATTCCCTGCAGGGCCCGCACCCCTCCTGGGATGTCATGTGTAAAACCTGTCAGAAAAATATTTGCTGCCTGGTGGGAATGAGCAGCCTCAGAGGGACCAGTGTGGAGCCCTGAATGTGGTCCAGGGCTGTATTCACACCCTTCCCTGCTCCGGAAGTATCCTGCTGAGAGGAAACTGCATATCAGTGGTTTATTGCATTGTTACACATGTTTGATTCAAACCCAACATATTCAGACCAAATTGACTTAAAATCAAGTAGCTCAGTAAGTTTTTCCTTTGAAAAACACTTGCAAATTTGATCTTTTTTCACTGGAAGTTTTCATCTGCAGACACTGGAGTTTCTCTTGGGAAGAAAGAAAATCCTTCCTGTAGCAACTCCCTGTGCTGCTGTGATGAGCAAATTAATGCTGTGAATCTGTGCTGGAGCTTGTTTTGCCTTGGGGATGCCCATCTTTACTGCCCAGGGAGAGCCTCTGGACAAGTGTCAGAGAAAGGCCACTGTCCCCCCTTTGCCCAGGTCACAGAATCCCAGACTGCTTTGGGTTGGGAGGGACCTTAAAGACTATCTTGTTCCACCCCCTGCCATGGGCAGGGACACCTTCCACTAGCCCAGGTTGCTCCAAGCCCCGTCCTACCTGGCCTTGGACACTTCCAGGGATGGGGCAGCCACAGCTTCTCTGGGCAACCTAATCATCCTGAGCCCTGGCTCTGTGTGGGCACATCTCTGCACCCACGGGTGCACAGGTCCCCTGTGGACACTGTTCCTGTTCACACCCTTGGCCTGTGTCCCTGCTGCTGGCAGGGTGCTCTTTGAACTGGATCACAGCTGTAGTGGGGGCAATACTGGAGCCTGTGTGGACGTGCTTCACTGGAGATGTCCCAGCTTGCTCCACTGGAGGGTTAATGTCCCAAAGCATTCTCTGTTCCTGCTGGGAGCGAACATCACTCAGTTGTGTCAGGGCAGGGTCAGGTTGGATCTCAGGAAAAGGTTCTTCCCCCAGAGGGTGGTTGGGCACTGACCAGGCTCCCCAGGGCAGTGGGCACAGCCCCAAGGCTGCCAGAGCTCCAGGAGGGTTTGGATGATCCTCTGGGGCACAGGGTGTGACCCTTGGGGATGGGCCTGTGCAGGGCTGAGGGTTGGACTCGCTGATCCTTGTGGGTCCCTTCCAACTCAGCACATTCTGGGAATCTGTGATTTAATGCCTTTTGGGATGTGGAGTTGTCCCAAAGGGAAAGAGCAGGGAGAACCCAGGTTCCCTTCTCCATCCAGTAGATCTGAATGCTGGAAAAGTGATTTGCTGATGGCACAGAGGATGTCAAGGCTCAGGGACAGGCTGGGATATGACAGGGATTACATGCCGGGGTGATTTTGAAGTTGGCTGTTATGGACAAGTCACCAGGACAGTTCACAAGGAGCTTTTTTGGGCACTGTCTTGGCAGATCTAGAGGGCACTTAGGCAGGTGGTTTGTCGAGAGGGAAAAAGGCAAAAGGGCTGGGCAGGGAGTGCCATCAAACCTACATAACTGAGTGAACAGCTGAGGCAAAGCTGTTTAGTAAGGAACTGTAGGAAGGGAGAAGGGAGAGGAGATGAGCCTTTGCCTGGGAAATGGGCCGTGTGCTCTGGTGGAATTGTACCTCGATCTACTCTAATTCATGATGGGAAAAGAGATGGTGTTTGTCAGATTTGTGGCTGTAATTCATCTGATGGGCTTCTAGTGCAACAGAGAAGGATCCCTTGGGCTGGGGGAGAGTGGGCACTGCAAACAGGGCTGGAAGGGTTGGGATCACTCATAGGACTTCAAGGAGAGACAATCCAGATGACCAGTTTCCTGACATGAATGGGAAGCACAGTGAGAGAACATGAAGTGTGTTCCTCTGCCTTCCTCTTCCTGTTCCCAGTCCTGTTCAGTGGGAAGAGGGACTCCCTCTCCTGAGCCACTCTGCTGGTGATGGCCAGGAGATGTTACCAGATGAAAAATCCTTTCCTGCTCTCTGACATTTCCTTTGCTTCCTCCCTGGCTCATTTCTGGGATGCTGGAGAGGTTCCCCAAGCCTTGAGTCATCCAGCTCATGTGAGAGGTGGACACTCACCCTGAATCCCTCTGGCATCTCACACAGCAACAGCTTAACTCTTTCCTGAATGGAGGTTTCCATTTTCCTCCCTCCAAAGGAGGGCAGGTTCCAGCCCCTGGATTTTTCTGTGGGATGCTGACAAGTCCAAGCTGCAGGTGCAGAGTCTGCAACATTTGGAAAAGTCCTTCTGAAGGATGTTGTGACATGAACCCATGTCCAGATTACCCCAAATGCTGAGGCATTCCTGAACTGCCCTGCCCAGCATCCCCATGATATGCCCCAAATTTCATTTGCAGCTGAAATGTTCCCCTGGTTCAAGTCAGCTCTCTCCAGGAACACCCCTGGAGCTTGAGCTCACACAGCTCTGGAGTTGGTGGTCAGGCTGCTCCTCTGCGCAGACAGACCCTGGGCTTCATCTCCTCTGCCTGTGTGGGTTTACCTGGGTTAGATGTTGTGGAATGACACCAGCCCCAGGCTGCAATAACCCACAGCCTGGGGACAGGACAGCTCCTGGGCACTGCCAGCTCCCAGTTCAGTTCTCTTCTGGCAGAGCAGGGAGTGCTCCTGTACCGGATGGAGGAACAGATAAACAGGAACACTCTTCCTCCCTGGTTTTGTGCATCTTTACACAGCTCAGCCTGAACCTGAATTTTGAGATAACCAACAAATGTGTTCCTTTCCCCCCTCCAGCTTTAATTCTGGGGTTGCATTTCCCAGATGCTGGCAAGAAGAAGAGTTGATATGGTGCAGTTGCAGTACTGGAGAGATTTTAAAAAGGCCCAGGCACCATGAGGTGATTTCAGAGGGTCCTGGGACTGTCTGCACAGGCTGGAGCTCGCTGTCCATGGGGCTGTGCTGGGGAAGAGGGATGGAAAGCTCTGGGGCTGTGTTGGCAGAGGGTGGGTAAGCTTGGTGTGGATGCCACTGAGGCTGCTCAGCTTCCCTGAGAGGGAAGGGTGTTTGCAGAGCAGGAAGGTGCTACACCTGCTCTCTGTTTGCCAGAGTGGTGTTTTCAGCACTAACTCATTGCCTGGCTTGTCTCAGGGTTGGGGAATTCCTGGGAAGGCTGTTATCTGATGAGCCACTTAATGACAATCTGCTGGCCTGTGAAAACAGACCTTGCCCTGTGTCCTCACTGGCTGCTCCAAAGCGGGTGGAAAAGGCTCTTCAGGATGGCTTTTCCTCTTGGAGGCTTAGCATAGAATCATAGGATCAGAGACTGGTTGGGGTTGGAGGGACCTTAAAGTTCCTCTCGTTCCACCCCCTGCCATGGGCAGGGACACCTTCCATTATCCCAGGTTGCTCTAAGCCCTGTCCAACTTGGCCTTGGACACTTCCAGGGATGGGGCAGCCACAGCCTCTCCAGGCACCCTTCAGGCTGTGCCATCATCCAGTGCTCCCAAAAACAAGCCCCACAGGGAGGAGCCCTGCAGGGATTGCTGTGCCCTGCCCTGCTCCCTGCACATCATCTGCTGCAGCTCTCCTGCCATCCTGTCACCTTCTGGTCATCCCAGATTTCAGTGGGCCCCTGCTGTGGCTGCCAGTGTTTGTTCTTTGGGCACCACCAGTGTGCCCAGCAGTCCAAAAGCCACAGGAAGAGCCGTGGTCCCTCCCACCCCCCGGCACGGGAGCAAACAGAACTTTCTCATCAGACCTTGCTCGTGGGCATGAAGTAACCAGGCAGCAGTTGCCCTGTTTTGTGCACAGGATATTCCCAGGGCCAGTGGAAGGTTTGCTCTGTGATTTAAAGCCATTGTAGTCTGGAGCCCATTTCCGAGGTACTTCCCCTCTGGGATCTCTGCTGGGATTGGCCCCGGACCAGCACTGGGAATGTTTGAGGCCAGGGCCTGGCAGGGCTGGGCTGGGAGCCCTGTCCCCAGAACACCCTGCCCTAAACCTGAGGGGCAGAGGAGCCCGGGGGAAGGACCTGAAGTGCATCCCCTCATCTCTGAGGGGAACATCTACCCCAGGACAGAGGTTGCCCAGAGAGGCTGTGGCTGCCCCATCCCTGGAAGTGTCCAAGGCCAGGCTGAACGGGGGTTCTAGTGGAAGGTGTCCCTGCCCGTGGCAGGGGATGGAATGAGCTTTAAGGTCCCTTCCAACCCCAACCAGTGTGTGATTCCATGGCCACGACCACCCCAGGAACATGTCTGCTGGCAGAGCTGGGGAGACAGTGGTGAGAGAACAGCCCTGGGCTGGGCTGGGCACCAGCTCAGGGCACCAGAGGTGTCAGGCTGAGTCTGTGTCGTTGTTACTGGGACATTTTAGCTTTGCAGTGCCATGCAGATCCCCAGGTGTGTGCTGGGTCCTGCACAGAGGGGCATGTCTGCAGTGTGGGGTCTCAGTGTGCAGAGTTTGGGGACCCCTCCCTTGATGTGCTGCTCTCTGGGAGCTCCTCAGCTGATCTATGGACTGCAGAGCCAACAGGCCCTCCTTGGGGGGTGTCTGCTGGGTAACCAGGAGCTCTGCTTGGCCAAACCCCTTGCCTGTCATCTCCTCCTGCTCCTGGGCACCGTGGGGCTTGGTCTGAGCCCAGGGGTGAGCTGTGCCCATGGAGCAAAAGGAACCTCTTCCTGCAGCTCACCCCTGGCTGTAACAGGGCCCGTTTGGGGCTGGTGTTGGTCAGTCTGGGCCCTTCCCTGCAGTGTGTGTGTTTTCCCCCTGCTCTCCCACAGCAGAGTGCTGGGGGTGCCCCAGAGCCATGGGCTCACACAGCACCTGCAATAACATGTTTTTCCCAGCTCTGGGGGAAGGCAGGCGGGCACAGAGCCACTGGCAGCCACTTCAGTCACTGCTGTATCTGGTGGCAAACGCCCCCTTCACGCCATCTGCATCCTCCTTTCCCAGCACCGTGAGATTAAACCTGTTTTCTCTTTGTAAATATTGGCAGGGCCGGGGCAGCCTCCCTGAATGAAAACAATGGTGGGGAGGCCAGTTCCCAGCGTGTGCAGGGCCTGGCACAGCCCCTGCTCACCCACCTCCTGCCCCAGCTCCCTGGGGGTGGGCAGCTGGGTCCCCAGCGTGGACACAAGCTTATCCCACATCCCAGTCCTTCATCTGGCTGGATCCCAAAGGACTTTGCAAGCAGGAGCTTGGGCTCTGGAGGCAGCTGGGGGTGCTCAGCCCCTGGGGGCTGCTGCCACTGTCCCCAACACAGCTGAACATTATTTGGGGGGAGCAGGTTGGTGGATGTGCTGCAGTACCACAGCTGTAGGGATGGGACAAGGAGTACAAATTGAAAGGGGGCAAATTTAGGTTAGATATCAGGGGGACATTTTTTACTGTGAAGATGGTGAGGCCCTGGCACAGGTTGCTCAGGGAGTCTGTGGATGCCCCAACCCTGGCAGTGTTGGATAAGGCCTTGAGCAACCTGGTCTAGTGGGAGGTGTCCCTGGCAGGAAGGGTTGGGACAAGATGATCTTTAAGGTCCCTTTCAACTCCTTACCATTCTATGATTCTGTGGAAGAGGGAGAAACAGAGCTCCTCCCTCGGGAAATGTGTGTTGGAGAGGTTCAATGTCACTGTGAGGGAATAAAGGGCTGGGATCTCACTACACAGAAATGATGGTAAAATATGTCCAGCTTGGAGAAATGTAATTTTGACTGTTCATGTCCCCCCTCAGCCTTGCACACCATACCGGGGTAGTTACCTTTCTCTGACTTTTGGACCAGAGGGCAATCTCCTCTCCTGGCTGTGGTATTCCCAGGTGGCTGGGGCAGGGAGTCTGCAACTGGCTGAGTTGGAGGGAGGGAGGGAAAGGGGCACTTTGCTCTCAACAGCCAGCAGGAGCTGAGCGTGGCTGGATGTAAATTCAATCAGAGAGATGGACTGTAATTGAATCAGAGAGGGGCTGCAGGGCAGGGGTAGGTGAGCTGCCGTCTGTCACCAGCAAGGGGATATGAGATGTCCTTGGAATTGCTTTCGGCCTCGCTCCAGGGGAATCACAGGAGCTCTGCAGGGCTGGGAATGTGCAGTGGTTGCAGCATCAGTGTGGGCACTGTGCTCCTTGCAGCTGCACTGATGGATTTTAGGCTCTGCTCAGCTCTTGCTTCCTTTCAGTTCTGGCCCCAAGTGCTGTGAAATGCCAGCCTGGATTTCCATCCCAGCATATGGGTACCCATCCTCTCCTATGAAAGTGGGAACAACTGGGAACCTTCCTAGGGATGAGTGGGTAGCACAGTGGTGCAGCCTGGGGAACTGCTGGCATGGGAGTGGGAGAGACTGGGACATCTGGGATGGGAAGGAGCCCCTTGACACTCCAGGGATGCTCAGAGCATCACTGCCACCCAGGATCTAGGGGGTGAGGGGGACCCCACTGCTCTGTGTCCCTGAATCCCAAACCTCTCTTCATTCTGAATGTGCTCAGGAATTTTCATGCATTTGCAGTGTTTAAGCCTGTTTCTGCTGTAGGAATTCATGTGGTGATGTCCAGACTTAAGAAAGCCCAAACCTTGTCTTTCATGGAAGTCTCCTTGGAGGGGCAAAGGACTGAACCAGAGATCCCTTTCCCTGGAGGTGGCGTGGGAGCTTGGTTTATTTACCACTTCAGAATGGATTTTGGATTAAACATGAATGAATTCACATCCAATGCAAACAGTGATTTAAATGGTGTGACTAAAGAGCATTTCCCCTTTTGGCTGTGCTGTGTCTCTGGAGTCACAAAGCTGCAGGTTCCCTCAGACCTTTCTGGGAAAAAAAAACAGGCTATTGGGGACCTGCCCTTCTGGAAGGAAATTCTAGGAAAGAAAAGGCCTTTTTCATGCCCCTTAGTGAAAGACACTTTTTTCTTTCTTTGCACTCTGTCCTAAAGTCCTGCTTTTGGTTTTTTTTTTTTTTTTCTTTTCCCATCTGGCCACAGAAGGAGAAGATCCAGCCTTGGGCATTTCTGGACCCTTCCTAAAGCAAAACCTGCAAAATCCCAGCAGGCAGCAGATGTTACTAATGCTTAATTTTTAGCATGAAAGAGAAGCAGTTTGAGGGCTGGGAGACAGCTGCTGAGAGAACTTGGTCAGAAAGTTCCTTAAATGAGTGAGATTTGGCCCAAAGAAAACCTGTCCAAGAGGAACAAGCCTGTATCAAAAAGGACACGTGCAGGGAAGGGGCTGTGGCACAAGAGAAGGTGGACTCAGCTGGGATGATCTCCCATCATTTCTCATAATTCCTTCCTTGTTCACAGAGAGTGTGTGACCAGAGCTTCATCCCCAAATCCACCCTGAAGTGTGCACTAAGTGAGGAGCAGGATGGGGAGGCTGCTCTGAAGCCTCCCTGAGCTCGGTCTTTCCTCCCTGCCCCACCCAGCCCGAAGGCTCTTGTTCTCATCAGTTCATGCTCCGGTGCCTCATTTGTGTTTGCATATGGCAAAAAGCAATTTCCACTCTCTAAATTAGCTTAATAGACACTCAGGTGGCACAGGGTGCAGAGCTGCTGGTGCTGTGCCCGTGCTGTACCACTGCACTCCTGCCCTGAAGGCAGGGTCAGCTCCCCTGCACCACCCAGCCCTTCTCCCTCTCTCTGGAGGAGATGCCACTGGGAGCTGATTTCCCTCTCTTTGCTCTCTCTGCCTGGAGCACAGGACACGGTGTGAGCTCTCCTGTTAGACCCACGCTCCTCTGATGTGCTGTGTGGGGAGCAAGGAGTTTGCAAACACAGGCAGGGCCTGCGACACACAGCTAATGACCTTCTCCCTGCCTGTGTTTCCTTTACGTCAGAAGTCGGAGTGCTTATTAAGTTTGGAGGCTTACTCCCAGGAGCAGAAGAAGAGGATCTGCTGGTGTCTGGCTGAGAACATCACCAAGCAGCAACATCCGGCATCAGCTCCTACGGAGAGCAAGGTAAGAGAGCCGGGCGGGAGCTGGAAAACCTGCTCGGAGCGCCGGGGCTCGGCCTGCACGGGGGCTTTGCTCTGTGGTGCTCCAGCCAGGAGGGCACTGCTGGAGGCTGTTTGTTTGCCAGGTGAGGAGTGAGTTTGTGTTCAGGAGCTGCTGTGTCTGCAGCTTCCTGCCCTGCTCGGGGGAGCAGTCACTGCATTTGCATCCTCTGGCTGGGCCGGGCTGGGCTGACACCTCCCAGCATCTCTATTTGCACAGCTGAGCCCGTGCAGCCCAGTGTCCAGCCTTCCCCCAGAGCTCGGCTCTGGGGCAGGACTGGGAGCAGAGGGAGAGGCTCAAACTGTGATCTCTGGGCCCTGATTAAAGGCCGAGGTCATGGGAGTAGCAGTGCAGAGATTTGCCCCTTCTGTGCCCTCGGACGGGCTCAGGTGTTTGATCTGGATCCCACAGGTGGCCCCAAAGCACAGAGGTCATTTGGTAGGTGCTGTTTTTTGTACCTAGCGAGGCAGCCTCAGCACTTTTCCCACACTGAAGAGCTTCAGCCTGGCTCGAGAACGCTGTCTCAGCAGCTCTGACAGATGGATGTGTGTTGGAGGGGTTTGAAGCACTGTCAGGCATGCCTGCCCTGCATGGCTGTCCTTAACACCCCTGTCTGCCTGGCTTTGGGGCTGAGGCTGCCACCATGGAGCTCTCTGGGACAGGGACAACCTCTGCTGGAGTCATCTTGTCCCCTGGGGGTCGGGTTTGGATTGTTGGTGGGTGACCTGTTGCTCTGGCAGAAGAGAAACACACTGTGCTGAGTGTTTGAAGAGCTCTGGGTGAGGCAGAGGGGGGTAAAACCCCTGGATCCCTGCCTTGGCTGGTGCGTGGTGGAGGAGCAGCCCCTGCCCCACGTCATGGTGTGGGTGCAGCGTGGGCTGGGTGGCCCCGAGGAGGTGACTCGGGAGGTGACTCGCTCTCGGTACCCGCGGGCACAGCAGGAGCCGGGGGCAGGGTGACGTGGCTTTTGCTCTGCAGCCTCCAAACTGGGTCAGCACAAACATCTCCGCAGGAGACAGAGCCTCCGGATTCCTTTTCCTGCACGTTTCAGGAGGACTAAAATAGCAACAGCTCCCAGAGCCTGAGAACAGCGTTACCAGCCAAAGCTCCCGCACCGCCAACGGCCCCGGGCGGCTGATTCAGACTGACACGGCTCTGTTCTGCTCCTCCTTTCCTGTGCTGCATCCTGCTGGCACAGCACCGTGCCCGGGCAGGGGGTCCCTGTTGGCTTGGCATGGGGGGCACCATGTGATGGGGCTGCTCTCGGGGCCTGGGCCTGGCTCTGTGCTCGGCTGTGTGTGATCCAGCCACGGGCCGGGGATCATGTGCAGGGACATGTTCCGACCTGAGCATCTTAAAGACATCCTAAAAGGGGCATCCTGCTGGCTCTCCATCATCACAGGTGTTCTGGGACCGTTTGGGCTTTCAGGTGATGGTGCTGTTTGCCCTCCCCATCCCAGACTCTGTTCATGGCAGGGTGTGAGGCTGTGGCTCAGAGCAAAGCCCTGGAGTGTCTGCTCCCTGAATTGTAGGAGCCTGGCTGCTGGACAGGTGAAAAAATACTCTAGAAGACATCACAAACCTTTTCAAGGCTTTTCTGTGCCTCAGTAGGCAAGCGGGTGTTCCTTGGGTGCTGTGGAGAGCCAGGGTGGGCCTTTCAATGCTGTGACAAAGGGATTTTATCTTAACTTGCCAAAGCTGATGGAAATCCCACTGGTGGGGTCCATGGCCAGGAGGGAGAAAAGGAGCATGAGAGCAACCACCAGGCACTTAACTGAGTTCATAGCACCAAATCCCATCCCAGCAAGGTGTAAAGTGCTCAGGATGCAATTTTAAAGCAAATCTGATATGAAATGCAGGAAGGAGCAGCGTGAGGAAGGAAGAGCAGCCCTGCATGGGGCTGCAGCTCCTGAGGAGACAATAAAGGTTGTCAGAGCAGGGTGAGCACACAGGGTAGGAACCTGAGCTGCAGCTGAGGCTGTGCCCAGGCTGCACCACAGCTGGTTTGTAAGGGCAGACCCCTCAGGGGGTGCCAGTCCAGCAGGAGGCAGGAACTGGGATAATCGGTTTCTTTTTGCAACTGATCCATCCGTTTGCTTACAAGTCATTTGATACTGGGGCTATTTAGGGGAAAAACCCAGTGTCTGTGCTCTGTGAACAGACAAATTAAGCTGGAAACATCAGCCTTGACAGGAATCTGATTTGCAAAGCCTTCAAAACTGCTCCAGCTCAGCAAGGGGCAGCTCGTCTCACTGTGGCCGAGGGGATGTGGGCTGTGCTGTGCGATGTGAGCAAAGGGCTGGCACAGCCCCTGTGCCAGGCAGAGATGTGCCATGTGCCAGCTGTGCACTGGAGCCAGAGAAAGGGACACTGTCTGAGCAGACAGCAGCTCCTCAGGAGCCCCTGTAGCTGCCACACCAGTGTGTGAGTTGGGAACAGCTCTCGCTTCAACCTGCTCAGAAATCAGATTAATTTGGGGCTTTGAGATGGTACCTCTTGTTTTTCAATTCCCCCCTGAGCCCTGCCTGGGTAGGGCGGCACAGGAAGGTCCCTGTGGCTCAGGGACACGGCTCTGCAGAGCTGTCAGTGCCTCTGGCAGTGTCTCCTGGGAGGATGGTGTCAAGCCTGGAGGATGATCCCTGTTATGGAGTCTGTGTTGGCACTGCTGCTTTCAGAGCAGCTGGTTTTGGAGCAGAGCTGCCAGTTTCTGGGAGGCACAAGCACATGGTGCATGTAACATCCACTTCTGGAGATGTAGGAGGAGAAAGCCATGAGGGATACAGCCGTGTTCCCACTGGGCTTTTCCTGCCAGAGTCAGTGCAGAGGAGCTCTGGGGATAACTGTGGTTGTCAGTGAGGTCTGACTCTCTGTCCCTGGTGTCCAGGACATGTGGTGGAAGTGGGGTTCCAGTGGCTTCTCTGCTGCCACTATAAGACTTGAGTGAATTTCCCTGAGCTGCAACCCCATCCTGTCAGTGACAGCAGGTCCCAGGAGTTGTTCTGGGGATCTTTTATCCATCAGCAGGGCCTTCCCCCCTCTCACCCTCAGGTCTGTGTCTGCCCCAGGATGCTGCTCCCTGTCCTGTGCCTGTGCTGAGCAAGCATCTAGAAAATGCATTCCCAGGGTGACACAGCTCGGCAAGAAATGTTCCCAAACGTGGATGTGTGGAGCCTGGAGCTGGGCTGGGGCTGTGAGGAACCACAGCCATGGCAATGTGATTATGGCAGAGCAGCTTTCTGCATTAACTGAGTTAGTGAGGCGGCCTCCGTGGGCCGGGTGATGACTGTCTGGTTCACCCTCCATCCCTGCACTGGGCCTGCTCCTAGCCCAGATTGCATTAACATGACTGAAGAGAGGGCAAACTGCAGGGCAGGGGCAAGGGCAAGGCACAGGGGCTGGAGCTGCTCCAGCTGCTTTGGCTACAAGGGAAAAGGTTTAGCGGCAGGACCCCCTGCATGTAACGGACCTGCTGCCACCAGCTGATTCTCACTGCTTGTTTCTTTGTGTCTTCCACACTCAGAACGGCTGATTACTCTTCCTTCTGACTCCGTGACCTGAGATTACCTCGGAGATGATGGCTGGCTGTGTCTGAGAGATGCAGATTATCCTTAAGCTAAATAATTACGGACACTCGGTGGTGTGGACTTTGGGAGTCCAGGACGGGTGCTCCCCTTGTTTCCCGAGGGAGGTGGTGGATGCTCAGCACTTTCCAAAGCCCGGCTGCCGTCCCTCTCCCGTGGCTGCTGACGGTGTGAGCAGGCGTGGACCGACCCTGTGCCCCGGCCCTTCCTGGCAGCGCTGGCTCCGGTGCCGGGAACGAGCCGCCGGTGGGATGCGCGGCCGGGGGGGACCGGCCGGCCCCTTGCTGGCCGTGCCTCTGCTCCGGAAGGGCAGGGCTGTTTCTCTCACTATTTACAACGTGCTTGACAAGTGCGAGTAAATGAGCTGTCAGCAAAAGCAAACTGTGTAATCGAGGGTGATTGAAAGCAGGGCCGGCGGGAGGGGCGGGAGGGGCGGCCGTGCCCCCCGGGCACCTGCACCGTGGGGACTGTCCAGGGGCGGTGACCCCTCTCCTGTCCCATGCCCTGCCTCCTCTTCCTCGCCCTGAGCACCCCCGTGTGCCCCATCCCGCTCTGCCCCCGTGTCCCTCTGCAGCCCCTGTTCCCTGGCACCTCCCTGCTCCAGTAGCACCCATTTTCCACACACTCCAGACCTTCCTTTGGATGGTGGCCATGTACACACTTGAGCAGGCACAGCAGGGGCTACTGCCATGGGGGTGGCTGTGACAAGCCCTCGGGGACAAGGTGCTTGTGACGAGGTCGGGGACAGGTGGGGTGAATGTCCCTCTCTCTGAGCAGGGTGCTCCACTCAGTTCAGTGTAGCCAGAGTGTGACTGACTGGCTGTTTGATGGGGAAGGAGGGGAGGATTTTGTACCTTCCTATTTTATTTTTGGCCCAAAGTCTTTCCATTTTGGGCTGGAAACCTGCTGCCCTGTCTGTGCCAGCCCTGCTCCAGGGGGTTCACCTGCTGCACATGGCCAAAGGTGCAGGAAACCTGGATCTTCACCAGAGCCTGCTTTCCTTCCATGGTGCCAACACCAGAGGTTGAGCAGGGCTGGGCATGCCACAGCAGCACCTGGAGGGCCAACCACCCCCCTGTCCTGTCCCAGCACCTCATTTGTGCTGTCAGGGTGCTCAAATAAGGGAGAAAACCTTCAGGTTGATTCTGCCCCCATAAGAGTTTAAGCATGAGATGGCAAGACTTAAAGCCAGGTCACAAAAATAAACCAAAATGCAGCCCAGCTCTTGCCCTGGGCTGGAAAAACTCAGTACCAAGGACAGTCAAAGGCTGCTCCAGTAATGCCATGAATTTGGGAGGCTGTGGGACCAGAAATGCTCTTCCTCTGTGAGTCAGACTCCAGCTCAACTCTGTCCACTGAAATATCTGGAGGAAACTGTCCCTGCCAGAGACCCCTGCACAAAGAGAATCCTTGAATCCATGGTGACAACCTCGATGCACAGTTGGCACGTGGATCTCACCCTCAGCACCTGGCAGGCCAAGGGAAGGACAATGTGCTGACTTTAATTAAGCAGGGACAGGAGTTGCAGAGGTAGCAGTGGGTGTGACACAGCTGCAAACACGACAGAAGTAGATGCAGTTTGAGGTACCCCAGATCAATCAATGAGCCATATTCTTGCTCGGTTTGTAGCCCTCTTTCATGGGAACAACCCCCACATGCTACCAGGGCACAGAAGGCTGGGAGGGGTGGGGTGATGTTACAGCTCCCTGTGAGGCTTCAAAGCCCATCTGTCCTTCATGAATTTAAGGACCCTCCCTCTACAGTAGCCTGTTTATGCCCCGCAGTGCAGGTGACCCCCAAGACTGAAGGGTCCCAGGGCTGATCTTCCACCTCATCATTCCCTCCTTACATAGAATCCCAGACTGATTTGAGTCAGAATGGATCTTAAAGATCCTCCCTCCCTGGACAGGGACACCTTCCACTAGCCCAGTGGTTGCTCCAAGCCCCATCCAACCTGGCCTTGGACACTTCCAGGGATGGGGCAGCCACAGCTTCTCTGGGCAACCTGTGCCAGGGCCTCCCCACCCTCACAGCGAAGAATTCCTTCCTAGTATCTGATCTAAACCTGCCTTTCTTCAGCTTAAGGCCATTCCCCCTTGTCCTGTCACTCCAGGCCTTTGCCCAAAGTCCCTCTCCATCTCTCTTGGAGCCCCTCTATGTGCTGGAAGGAGCTCTGAGGTCTCCCCAGAGCCTTCTCTTCTCCAGGCTGAGCAGTTGCACATCAGTTGCTTCCAGCCCTGAGCACAAGGACGCAGCCCAAAGCCCCAGGGGGCTGGGATGTGCCTGGCCACTCCTGTGGGGCAGGATGGGATGCTGGGCTGGGATGCTGGGCTGGGGTACTGCTCTGTTGATCGCCTCCCCATCACCAAATCCTGGCTCCTTTGCTCTCACTGTCCAGCCCAGCCAGCTCTGGGTGCTGGCCCTGGTGGCCTGGAGGTGCTGGGGGCTCCCAGCCCAGGGGAGCCACTCCCTCGGCCCCAGAGCCGCTGGCTCACGGTCCCTGCGGCAGCCGAGCGTGTGCCGGGAGTGATGGGGAGGGGAGCAGATGGGCCACCCGAGAGCCACAGCTCCCGCTCCATTTGTTTGTTTGCTTAGCTGGGCTCCGGAGCCATCAGGAGAGCAGACCTCTCCTCCCCTCCGGCAAACAGCGGCTCCCGTTTCTCCGGGAGATGTTCTCCCAGCTGCAGCCAGCGGCACCAGTGATCCCGCACCCTCCCTGAGCAGGAGGGCTCGGGGGGTCAGCGGGGACACGAGCAGCCGCCAACACTCCCATCGTGGCCAGAGGCATTTTGAAACCCGGGAAGGTCTGTTCCTGTGAATCCCCAAAAGGGCTGGGGAGAGGGGGAGCGCCGGCAGGAGCGGCGCCGACAGCCGGGGGGGGCTGAGCTGTGTGAGATCATTTGCACGGGGTGGTCAAAGGCACAGACTAAGTGCTTTGAGCCAGCGCTGCTGTGATTTAATGAAGGTACTGGAAGTGCTTTGGCGCAGTGCTGCTGGCTGAGCACTCCTCTCTTGTGCCCACCAACTCCTCTTTGGAGGAGCTGCCCCTGCTCTTCCCTTCCAGCCTGGTGGGGGGCTGTGAGCGTGTGGTTGGGCAGACTGGGGTGTAAAGTGCAAGTTACTCCTTGCAAAAGTTACTCAAACCCTGATATCTTTGCAAAGTCAAAGGATCTATTCGAAATGCCAGGGGGTTTTGGGTGGTGGTGCCCAGAGTGGTGTGGAACTGGAAGGCACAGGTTCCTCCTGCCCCCAGGGCATCCTCTGGCCTTCTGTGAGTCTTGGTGTCCTGTCCTGCAATGAGCACCTTCCTGATGGAGCAGCAGGGCAAGGCTTGCCAGCACCATTGCAGGAGGGCTCTGTGTGGCTTTGGAGCCACCAGTATTGGTTTTGGTGCCATTTGGGATTCCTCTGTCCTGTGTGTGGCTCTGGCCCTCTTGGAGCCAGTTGCAGCAGAGCTGCTCTGCCAGGTCCCCTCCTCTCAGTGGATGTTTCCTTCCAGCGATCTCTGCTGGCAGCAGGAACAGCTTCCAGCGCCAACCTCGTGGTCCTGTGTAAGTGGTGTTGGGATGAGTCCTTCCCAGTGGCTCCGCAGTGGTTGAATGCATCATCTCATGCTCCAGCTGTCACCTCCCTCACCCTGCCCAGGGGACAATGCTCTGCCCCTGCTGACTGCGCTGTGGGAAGATTCCCTGGCTGAGCAGCACCGAGTCACCACGGCAGGGAAAGGATGCTGAGGGTGTGGGCTGAATGCCAATGGCAGGATCTGCTGCCTCCTGCCCCTTCCCCACCCCTCTGCTTTTTTACTGCCAGGGATATTTATGGCCCAGACATCATCTCACCATCTCCGGTCCCACCGCGCTCGCCCTGCGGCGCAGGGTGCCCGGGTCGATGAGGCTGCAGGCAGGAGCTGGTGCCCAGCCTGGGGCTGTGTCACCATGATGGACACAGTGTGGTGACTCTGGGCAGGTTTGAGTGGTGGCTGCTTCACTCCTGACTGAGAGGGACCAGGGAACCCCAGGCTGGGGGTGCTCTGAGTCTCAGGGACAGCTGGGCACCCACAGTGTGGTGACATCCTGTGTCCCACAGACCTGCAGCCAGCCAGGTGGCCTCAGGGAAGAGTCAGGCACAAACCTCAGCAGGCCCAGCTCCCTTCTCCAGTGCAGGCAGGATAGGTGCTGAGCACAGCCCTGGGTGGCCATGTCATGTCTCTGCTGTCCATGGTGACATTGTATAGCTGAGCTCAGCTCTGTATCCAGTGACAGCAGCCTCTACCTTTCCTGTGCCACTGTAGCTATGAGGAAAAGGAGGCACATTTCCTCTGCTCCATCCCAGGAGCATTCAGGAGGCTGCAGCTGGCTGGGAGCAGGGAGATACGTGTGTGCCCCAAGTCTGTGCTGGAGGAGGGCTGAAGCACAGCTTGTCACTGTGGCAGTGAGGACCCATCAGTGAACGGTGGCCGTGGGGCAGATAACCACCAGCTCCTCTGTGAGAGTGGCTGTGCACACCCCTCACTGTGCACACCCCTCACTGCACACCCCTCACTGCACACCCCTCACTGCACACTGTGCACACCCCTCACACACCCCTCACTGTGCACACCCCTCACTGTGCACACCTGCCCTGCACACCACTGTGCTGCCCTCACTGCACAACCCCTCACTGCACACCCCTCACTGTGCACACCCCTCACTGCACACCCCTCGCTGTGCACACCCCTCACTGTACACCCCTCACTGCACACCCCTCACTGTGCACACCCCTCACTGCACACCCCTCACTGTGCACACCCCTCACTGCACACCCCTCACTGTGCACACCCCTTACTGTGCACACCCCTTGCTGTGCACACCCCTCACTGCACACCCCTCGCTGTGCACACCCCTCACTGTGCACACCGCTCACTGCACACCCCTCATTGTGCACACCCCTCACTGCACACCCCTCACTGCACACCCCTCACTGCACACCCCTCACTGTGCACACCCCTCACTGCACACCCCTCACTGCACACCCCTCACTGTGCACACCCCTCACTGCACACCCCTCGCTGCGCTCTCTCCCTGTAGCCATCAGGACAACTTGCCTGTCTCGGTCAATAAAGTGTGATCCCAGGAGGAGAAATGCCCAGGGAAGGCAGTTGGGTCCCCAGCCCGGTGTGTGGGGGGGTGTCATGAGAGGGCACTGGCTCTGGTGGGAGAAGAGGAGGGGCAGATGATCGGGGGGGCTGTCCCCTGGATGGAGACCATACACCACCCTGCCCATTTATCCTCCCCGTCACTGCCCATCAGGGCCGAGCTGCTCACGGGGGTTGTGGTGCAGAGGGCAGAGCGCCCCACTGCAGAGCATCTCCTGCTTCAGAGCCTTCCCTTTGCCACAGAAATCGGTTTGGGAAAAAAACCACCTGCGAACTTGCAGCAGAGTTTCATTGAGCAGAAGCACCGGGACCGATCTGCGCTCGGTGTCGCTCGGGGGCACAGGGCAGGAGCAGGGGAGCTGTGACAGCTCTCGGGGTGATGTATGGCTCTTCCCCGAGGCAGAGCGGCCGTCCACTGCCATCAGCAGGTAATAGTTACCTCCAGGGAGTGCTGGCAGAGCCGTAAATAGCACGAGGGGCACGAGGGAGCCGTGTCTGGGAGAGGCTGGGGCGGCTTCAGCTGCTGCTTGACACGGACATTAATAACGGCGGGGGCAGAGCCAGCGCTGCGCCAGCATCCACCGAGCCGGCGCTGCGGGCACATGGCGGGGCCGGGGCTGCCGGGGGAGCTGCTGCTCGCTTGGCCCGCGCTGCTGGGATGCAACTGAGAGCCTGCATTTGGTAGGTTTTGCTTTCAGAGGCTGCGGCCCGAGGGCTGGACCCTTTGCTGGGCAGGATCTGCGCACAGGTTGAGGAAGCGGCGTCGGGAGCGCTGATGTCCTTGTAGATCCAAGGCGTCTGCTCTGCTCCCTGCGCTGTTCCCCCTGAGCTGGGCTGGTCCCTGCTCTCTCCTGGGGAACCTGTGGCTCCTGCCCAGTTCGTTTGCTGCCGGGCTGGGCTTGAAGGGTGGGGAATGAGCATCTAGGGGGAGCGAAGGTGCCTTTGTAGCAACGGGGACTTTTTGAGATTCCTGTTCAAATTTGGGCTGTGCTGTTGGCATCGTCTGGCTCTTGCTGTGGGATCAGCATTGCAATGTGCTGGCAATGTGGGCTTTCTGCTCCGGGACTTTGACAGCCCTTTGGATACCCTCTGTGCCCTGGCACTGGGGACCGACCAGCAAATCCAACCCTTACCCCTGAAATCGGAGCCATGTGCTCGGAGCCTTGGCAGGGATGGAGGGCACCGGGCAGGGGATGGGTTGAGGTTTGGAGCTGGGACTGCTGGGCCAGCT
The DNA here is from genome assembly GCF_003945595.2 of Pipra filicauda. Taxonomy (NCBI): domain Eukaryota; kingdom Metazoa; phylum Chordata; class Aves; order Passeriformes; family Pipridae; genus Pipra; species Pipra filicauda. Next base: position 645,798 of record NW_024104458.1, on the reverse strand, counting down.
GTGGTTCGGGGCCGGCAGCCGGTGCTGGGGTGGTCTCAGGGCTCTGGTAACTCGGCGTGGGGAGGGCTGGCCCCGGGCTGTTGGCTGAGCCCCTCCGCGGGCGCTTACACCGAACTGCGGGGTGCGAGGTTCACCTGCGGACGGGGCTCCCTCCCCCGCATCCTGCCGGGCTGCTGCCCTCGCCTAAGCGTCGGCTCCTGCTTCCCACCGTATTTGGGGGAGGGAGCGGCTCCGGGAGGGGCTCAGAGCCGCGCCGGGGGTGGGCGATGCCCCGGGCAGAGCCCCGTGCACGGCGACCCGCTGGGGATGGAGGGCTGGGAGTGCGGTCGGTGCAGGCTGCTGGCACGGGATCGTTCCTCCCTCGGGGAGGCCTTTGCATGCCAGGGCTCTGAGGCAGCTCAAGCCCAGGGTTTTTGGGGTGGTCTCCCATCGGAGCCGCACATCCCTCCCGGCTGCCCTGCCCCAGGCGCTGTCAGGTCCTGCTGTTTGGGTTTCTACACCCGAACCGCTTTTGCTGTTACACTAATTGCTCTGTATCAATTATTCATGGATGCAGTAATGAAACAGGGGCTGTGCAGTGAGCCCTGGGCTCTTTCTGGCCCCGCAGAGCCACCGTGGCTCAGGAGGGTGAGGAGAAGAGCTGCTCGGGGGATGCTCCTAGTGACCACTTTCAAAATGACTCCCCTGAAGATTTTCTCAAGTTTTGGTAGTTCTACTTTGCATTTCTGGCTTTATTTTCTTCTCCTCAGCCCCGTGCTGTGTGTTAGATGCTGTTCCCTGTAGCCATGACCTTCCTTGGTTCTCAGTGGTCACGTTTTAGATCCCGAGGTGCTCACCATCAACGGCTGGGGAGCGTTTCACAGTTCTGATCTGATGGATCTGGGCACAGTTTGTCCCATGCTAAGACCTGGAATTGTAATATTGTAACTGTAATATTTTCCTTCCTACTTCAGAAAGGTTGATGTTTCCCTGGGGGATGTAGGTGCTGTTTCCCTGCAATTCATCTGCTGTGGGGAGGGAGGGATGTTCCTTCCAGCACAGGGAGCCCACTGCCAGCAGCAAAGCTGCTGCATATCTCCCAAAATACCCCTGGATTGGGAGTTGGTCTCATTCCCATGGAGTTAAACACTTTTGGGGGCAGGGGAGGCACCTTTGAGCAAAGGTAGATTGGAGAGGGTTGAAGAGAAGCTGGAGAGGTTCTTCCAAGGGACACACAGAGGATGAGGCTGCCGTGGTCTGGGGACAGCCCACGAGATCAGCTCTTCCAGGATATCCTGGGAGGTTCATTCACTCCTCCCAGGGTGAGAGTGCAGTTGGAACTCTGTGTCCTTTGTTCTCCTGCTCACATCCATGTCCATTACCTGCAGGGACTTCCCTGCTTCTCCCGATCCCTGGTTTTGGCTGAGGAGGTACCTGGGTTCAGGGCAGCTCTTTGAGATGTGTTTCACCTCCTCATCCTCAGCATTAGCACAAGAGAAAGAGAAAACCCGAACATTCCCATCAGGAGCCAGGAAAGGCTGAATTCAATATCCCTCTGTCCAGGCATTACTTGAGCCACTGTGGCTCCATGACTGTGAAGAGCAGAGACTTTGAAATTAGAAGCTGAGAGCCTCAAAAAAAATCCCTGACCTCCCCCAAGCTGGGGATTTAAAGGAATGCCACATGTCATGGTCCTTCTGGCAGTGTGAGTGCTGGCAGCACCAGGGGAGGGCAGGACAGGCTCCAGCTCACAACTGGGCTGTCTCCATGGCTGGTGTTTTCCCAGCTGGAAATCCCAGCTGTGGGCCACCAGAAAGGCCTCAGTATTTAAAAAAATATTGGAGAAGTTGAGACTGTGCTGATAAACTCACATCTGGTGGTTGAAATTTGCTCTGCTGGGGAACTAGAACATCCTAGTTGTGAGCAGCTCAAAAAACCCTGCTTGAATTACAGACCAAGGAGCAAGGTTTGCAGTACTTCTCACCTGTTTTGGTTTCAAGAAAACTTGAAAAAAACACGAAAAAACTTGAATTTTTGTGTCAGTGAGTGACCCTCGAAGGCAAAGGGAGCCCAGGAAGTGGGTTATAGGTGCAGGATTTCAGGATGCTGGAGCAGGCAGGGTGGTGTTGGCTTTTTCTGGAGTGGGTCAAGGCTTGTTCAATGGGGAGGTCAGTGTCAGGGACTCTACTGCTGTTGTTCTGGTCTCAGACCTATCATCCTCCTTCCCTAAAATCCCCCCAGATAGCCATCCTGGGGCCTGCAGGCAGCTTTTTCTTCTGCTTTCTCTTCCCCTTCTTGGGACATTCTGCCTTGGCCACTTAGAAACTGAAACAGTGAAGTGTGAGGTCCTCCAGGCAGGATGTAAAGCCCCTGGGCCTGCCCAGCTCCAGAGAGGGAAACCCAGATGCTGGGAATGGGAAGAGCAACGTGTTGGGTGCAGGGAGAGCCAGATGCTGAGAACAGGGAAACCTGCACCCTGAGGTCAGGGACACCCAGGGGTTGAGAGCAGCGAACCCAAGACACTGCTGGGAGAAATCCAGATGCTGGCTGCTGGCTCTGAGCTACTGCTGCTGCAGGGAGAGCATGGGATGTTTTGGATGGTGAGGTGGAAGGACAGCACCTCCCTGCTCAGACAGCACCAGCACGGCCTCCTCCTGCTGCCTCCTCCTGCAGCCCCTTGGCCACAATGATGGTGAGAAGGTGCCAACCCCTTTAGGTACTGGAAAAGCTGCTAAAAGGCTCTGGGGAGACCTTGGAGCCCCTTCCAGTGCCTAAAGGGGCTCCAGGAGAGCTGAGGAGGGACTTGGGACAAGGGCCTGGAGGGACAGGACAAGGGGGAATGGCTTCCCACTGCCAGAGGGCAGGGTTAGATGGGATACTGGGGAGGAATTCTTGGCTGTGAGGGTGGGGAGGCCCTGGCACAGGTTGCCCAGGGAAGCTGTGGCTGCCCCTGGATCCCTGGAAGTGTCCAAGGCCAGGCTGGACAGGGCTTGGAGCAACCTGGGCTAGTGGAAGGTGTCCCTGCCCATGGGTAGAACTGGATGACCTTAAATGTTCCTTCCAACCCAAACCAGTCAGTGTTCCTATGAAACCTCGTCACAGCCCTGTCCTTGATGTCCCAAATCAGCTTTGGGCAGCAAGGTGGCCCTTGACTTTGTGCTGATGAAGTCCCTGGTGCCTCCAGCCAGGCCCAGGCTGGCTGGGATGGCATCACTGCTGCCTCCTTCCCTGTCCCTGCCCCACATCAGGTGATGTTGAGCTGAGCTCAGCCATGGCCCTCCCTGTGCAGACAGGATTTCACAGCCCTGGCAATGCTCTCAGCCTGAGATGGAACCAACCCTCTCTCGGTGGTGAGGCTCCTGCTCATCCCTCCATGCCAGAGAAGAGCAGCAGAGTCTCTGATTGAATTAGTGCAGGGATTTAATTTAATCCCCAAATGTCTCTCATTTTAAAGGAGCTGTTCATTTCCTTCTAGGCCCTTATCTGATATGGGCACCCAGCAATATGAAGCAGAAGGACTGGACAGATAGGCAGCTGTTTTGGGAGGGAGAGTTTTATGGGGAGGGGCTTGAGGGCTGTGTGGGTTTTTCCTCTAATTATTTCATGAAATAATGATGACAGTGATTGCAAGACAAATAAAACATAAACAGCATTATTAAAGCACATTCTGGTGCAAATAGCATCCTTGCCTGGCAAGTCTGGAAGCATTCCCTTTTCACAGGGAATTACTGTGGGGGCAGTGAAACAGCCCCAAGGACGGGGGCAGTGCAGCATCTGCTTTGTGCCTCCCTCCAAATCCAGCTGTTTCACGGATGGGTGGATGTCGCATGTGGGGCCAAGGACATGATGGTCTCTGAATTTTAATCTTCACACTCACTGGGGGAGTTCAGGTGATGCTGAATCACTGTCTGGGGCGAGACAGGCTGGAGAGGGACAGAGCAGGTGCTCTCTGTGCTACAGGTGCCAGGGGGACACTGTGGGTGTGACAAAAAGGGACAAGGCACACACAGGTGGACATGTGTGAGCTCCTCTGTGTGCTGCCCACTGGCTGTGGCACTGAACTCCAGCATCTTTCTGGAAACCTGGCTGGCTCTTTGACCCGTCAACTCAGGCAGGTGCCCGTGGGTGCTGCCAGGTGCCCACGGTCTCTGACTGTCCCCTCTGTGCAGAGTGGGGCTCACACCCCTCCAGTGTTCCCTGGGGGTGTCACAGCAGCAGCCCAGCATCTGCACACAGCTGCCTGGGGATAGCCAGGGGTGGGTTGTCATCCCCACACCCCTGTTCTGTCCCAGGGATGGCTCGCAGGGCTCTGCTGTCATGAGGTGGGACCCCCAACAGGGATACAAGCTCTGTCTGCTCTGTGTGCCTCTTCCCAATGGGAGGTGAGGCCAGATGGGTCGATTCCCAAGGCTGCTGCTCCTTCTGAAGCTGAAGTCAACTTAATTTGTACAAAGGGAGGTGGCTTTGCTAACTCCAGCTTTCTGGTTGCCATCAGGCTGGTGAAAAGGCTTGGACTCAGCTGGGAATACAGTGACTTCTTTTCTGGGTGAATTGTTACTTGGTGGTGTTCCTGTGGAACAGCCCCTGGCTCATCCCTACACGATCTCTGTAGGTGAGAATTGCTTCCCAAAGGGAGGATTTTTCTCTCTTTTGGTCTTCTTTCCTTGCTGAGCTGTTTTTGCCCCTTCAGCTTAGATGGAAAAATCCCACAGGACCCCATTCTGGCAGGGGAGGGCTCATCGCAGGCTCCCTCCTCCTGCTCACAAAAAAACCCCTTGGAGGTTTTTCCCTTCAGCTACTCCTGGTTTTTCCCTTTAAAAGAACAGAGCTTGCTCAGGCCTTTCCCAGCAGCAGAGGAAAGCTGGAAAACCCATCCTGAAGGTTTTTAAGCTGATGAGAGTGGCTGTGGTTTTGCTGGGGAGCCCCACAGCCGTGGCTGGGCTGAGCTTGGGCAATCCAGAGATGGACAGAGTCCAGCCCTTCCCTTCAGCATTTAATAACGTGGTGCAGGAGGGGCTGGAGCTGCTGGACAGAGCTGCTGGATGTCTCTGCTGCCCTTGGGGAAGATCCCTGCAGGGCTGAGCCCCTCCAGCAGCTCCCAGGAGACCTGGAGCCATCAGTGAGGATGATGTGCCTGGAGCTGAGCTTGGCAGCACTGTTGGGCTGAGCCACCCGCCACTGGCACTTTGGGATTCCTCAGAACCCACCTGTGCTGCTGGGTGCTGGAGGGGAGAGCTGGGTGGCTCCATCCCGCTCCTGCCAGGTGGGAGAACCCAGTGCTCCAGGGATCAGGAGCAACTGAGGCCAGAGCAGCTTGGCACCACCTGGGGACATGGGAACAATGCCATCCCACCCCGCCGGAGCACCGTTAGGGTTGTACACATTGTACCAGCCTTGGAGCTGGGATGGTAGGAGCAGAAAGGCTGCCCAGGCAGGTGGCCAGAGAGATTTGGGGTGCTGCTGCCTTCATGCTTTCCTGTCTTCTCCTCTGGGCAGATGCTGGAGACAGACACGGAGAAGCTGGGGCAGATGCACTCGGAGGACGGGAAGGCAACCGTGGGTGATGCTCCTCCGGCTGCCGAGGCACCGGCTCCGGCCGAGCCCTGGGATGCCCTGGGAGCCAGCCAGGGCCCTCTCCTGGTGGAAAAGCAGCCAGTGGCCACTGCAAAGGGAGAGGAGCAGCCCAGCTCCCTGCCAGCCTTTGTCATCCCGGAGCTGCGCTTCGACAGCACCTTCAGCCAGAGCTTGGCCGGCGTGGCGGGCAGCACCACGGACGGGGAGGACGACGATGAGGAGGAGGAAGATGAGGAGGAGGAGGATGAGGAGGAGGACAGTGACGAGCAGTACCTGGAGAGGAACGAGGTGAAGCGCAGCAGCATGATCGAGACGTCGGGCTGCCAGCCCGGGTACACGCTGAGCGTGCAGGGCTCCCTGCGGCGCCGCACCCACAGCGAGGGCAGCCTCCTGCAGGAGGCCAAGGGGCACTGCTTCACCTCGGACACCACCCTCAACTGCTCCGACAGCCAGGGCACCACGGCCCGCTGGGCACTGCCCTCCCCCAGGACCCTCAAGAAGGAGCTCGTCAAGAACGGCGGCTCCATCCACCAGCTCACGCTGCTGTTCTCGGGCCACAGGAAGGTATGAGAGGGGGTGCTGGCTCCACGTGGCTGTGGGGGGGACACTCCTGGGATGGAGGTATCCTGGCATGTGGCCCATCACTCCATGGCCACCCTGAGGGGTCAGGAAGGGCCCTGCCACTGTCAGCCTGCTCTGGGAGATGTTTAACACCCCGGGGATGTCACCCAGAGCCCGTGTGCTGGGGCCGTGGGTGGCATCTCCCACCAGTGTGTCCAGATCCTGCAGGGTCCCGTATCCTGGGAAGCCACTCCCACTGAGACTGGTGGAGGCAAAGGTGTCTGTGCTTGCAAAGAGCTGCTCACAGCAGCAGTGAGGACAGGGAAAAGCTGAGCTCCAGAGAGCCTCTGGTGACAGTGTTCCCCAGGGTGCAGGGGATGCCAGGAGCAGTGTGGGTCTCTGCCCCACCAGCCCCTTGCACGGCTTTGAGGGGCCCATCTCAGAGAATAGTTGTGGTCAGCAATGATGTCTGACCCTGCCATGCAGGAGGAGCAGCTGAGGCCGTGCTGAGGGAGCTCTGCACGGGGCTGGTCTGGGGTGCTCCTGTGCCCCCAGAGCAGAGCTGGCCTTGGCTGTGCTTTTGCAAGAAACAATGTGCTATTGCAGAGATCACACAAGGGAAGTGCTGCTGTTCCTGTTCTCCCTGGGTGACCCCAGTGGGTGCTGAGAGTGGCCTTCCCATGGCACCAGCCCCACGCCCTGCTCTGCCCTGCTGAGCCCACACCAGCTCCATCCTCCTGCCCCACGGCTGTGGGTGCTGCCCAAGGCTCTAGTGCTTGGCACAGGACTGCAGTGCATTGCTCAGGACCTCGTTGCCCAGCTCAGGACCTCATTGCCCAGCTGAGGACCATGTCATGCCCCTCGGGATCACCTTGTAGAAAGCAGGGTCACATTCTGCTCGGTGGAGGCTGGTACAGAGTCCTGGGGTTAAACCCACGCTCAGGTTAACCCATGATGGGGTTAAACCACGGTGTGCTTAACTCTCTTCCTGCCAAGCTGTTGCTGCTTGAGAAGCCACCTCTGATGCTGTTTCCTGGAGCACTTTTTGTGCTCAGAGTCCCCTTCCAGCTGGTGAGAGCCCTTCCCAGGCTGACAGCACCACTCATATGATGCTGCTGTGCCCCAAGGTAGCCCAAACCCTCTTGGAGGGTGATGTTTTGGGCTGGGGGGTTCAAACCTGCCCCCTTCCCTCCCCCCATCAAGAAAGGTCACCTTTGTGTCAGGGACACCCTCACTGCCTGTCGCAGACGCAGAGGGAGGTGGTGGCAGTGTCAGTGCCTGCTGATCGGTCCCGTTGGTGCTGCTGTGACAGTCCCTGGAAGGAGGGCTCACAGTGCCCCTGTGTGTGCAGCCCCGGGCCTGCAGCTCTGCCGCTGCTCCAGCGCTCCCGGGGCGGGCTGGGCTGTGTGACACTGCCGAGGGACAATGGGAATGGACCCCGCTCCTGCCCCGGGGGGCTCCAGCTGCACTTCCTGGGCTGATCTGGGTGGATAAACGGAGCTCCTCCAGGACTGAACTGCTCTGGTGCAGATGAGGCTGGGATTTTTGGAGCAGGGATCGGGGAGCCCGTGGTGGGGGCAGTGTGGTGGCTGCACCTCCTGCAGCTCCTGCTTCCAGCCCTGCAGCAGCTCTGGCTGCCTGGAGCCTTAAGCCACTGTCCACGTACCCTCCTGGGGCACCTCTGCCTGCTCCCATTGCCCTTCTCCTGTTCTCCTGTTGCCCTGCTCCCACTGCCTGATCCCACTACCTGATCCCATGGGCTGCCTGCACCCATCGCCTGCTCTTGTCACCCTCCTCCCACTGCTTGCTCTCATCACTCTGCTCCCACTGTCCTGCTCCCACTGTCCTGCTCCCATTGCCTGCTCTGGCTGGTTGCAGAGGGTCCACAGTGGTCAGGGGAGCTGGGCATGGTCCTGGGCCACCACATGCATGGGATTTTGGGCTACTGCCACCCTCCTGCCTACGCTTTGAAGGGACTTTTGTTGGGCTGTGCCTTTGAATAGTTTGATGAAACCTCTGAGGTTTTTGAGGCAGGACACTGATGTACAATTCCCATATGGATCCTCACTCAGCTGCCAAGTACCTTTGTGCCAGGGCGACCACATTCATCAAGGCTCTTGGTTGTTTTCCCCCTCTGGGAGCGTTTCAGAGGGGCTCATTTCGTGTCCCTTTTCAATGCCATGGTGCCCGCTGTGCCTCCCCTCTCCCCTGCTCCCCGCGGCCGGGCTGGGAGGGGGTTGTTTTGGGAAGGCATTGTGACCGGCAGCGCTGGGACTCCCCGGGCGAGCTCCGCCGCTGCCTTTTGTCCCCGAGCCTGTCCGGACAATGGCAGGAAGCGGCCCCGGCTGCGTGTGGCCCCGGCCGGGCCGGGCCGATGTGCCCGGGGAAGGTGCTCCGCGAGGGCCGCATTGTTCGGGGCCGGTGAACTCCGGAAAGCCGGGCGCAGAATGGAAGGAAGTGTCAGAAGCCCCGGGCCCGGCGCTGCGGGGCTGTGCAGAGGGTTCCCACGGCCCGGCCGCCGGGAGATGATCCTGGAAAGCGCCTGGCAGCCCCCGGGAGCGCGGGGATGAGCGGAGTGTGGGGTGGGGCCGGATGCAGGGCCGGCTGTGAGCATCTTCCAAGTCTCATTCTGTAATGGAACGATTGCTAAAGCCCCCGAGCTGTGGTGATCCCAGGGGTGCCCCCCCGGCCCCAGGCTTTGTGACTCGGGGGCTGCACTGGTGCTGCCCTGAGCTTGTGGCACATCCCAGGTCCCCTTGGTTTGCCCAGGCTGCCCTGGGGTGGTGGTCAGGGAGTGCAGCCCTCTGGGTGTTCCTCGACCTTGAAAACTGCAATGATATGATTCAGTTATGGCTGAACTGCTCTGATTTCTTCCTGCTTGGGGACTTCTGGGGGACTCTTGATTGATTTTGGATGCCCAGCCTGCTTCTGGGGGGCTCTGCAGGCTGGGGAGGGGTTCTTGTGCCCACTCAAGATAGCAGGAATAGGAGCATCAGGAATGGGGATGTGGGTGTCCTCCCCACAGGAGGTACCACTGTCAGCATCTTGAACCTGGAGGGTACCTGGGCCACCAGCTATGGCATCTCCTTGGATGCTCCAGGAACACCACGGACTGAAGGTGGCAGAGGATGAGTGGGGGAGTTCCTGTGCCAGAGCAGAGGGGAGCTAGTCCTGTTGCATTGCCATTGAAAGGAGTCCTGTGGATGCCATGGGGCTGGGCTGTGTGGCTGCAGGGACCACGGGGGATGCTGGCCCTGCTGGTTGGTGACACAGAGTGACACTGTGGGTGGTGCTGGTGTGATGAGACAGACACTGTTTCTCTGTTCCCCCCCAGCTGAGTGGAGCCGACCCAGAGTGCAGCTGTGATGAAGGGGACGAGACCTCCCGCAAGAAACGGAGCAGGAGCCTGTAAGTGTCACATTGGGGTGGCATCAGGGTGTACCAGGGCTGTTTGTGGGGTCAGACACCTCTTCTGAGCCTCGCTGGTCCCTGCAGCCTTTGGGGTCCTCCCTGTCTTGTTCCCCCAAACTTTTCTGGACAGAAAAGGGCTCACTTCAGACAGAGAGTGGTTTTTGGGGAGGATGGTGGTGGAGTGTTGGGGACATTGCACAGCCCATTTGGGAGCACCCCTGTTCTTTGACAGGGGGAAGACACAAGCTCTTGCTGGTGGCCTGGGGGAAAACAGCTTCCCAGGGTTCAGGGAGAGGACATGCAAATGGTGAAATCTGAGCTGGGGGCCTCCTTCCCGCTGGCCCCATGCCGGGAGGAGGAATGGGGAGGTGGAATGGGGGGGTTTCCCACTGCGGGTCAGGCTCCAAACCTTGCGGCACATCGCGGTGCGCGGGCAGCGTGCTGGGAGCGGTGAGCACGGGGACCACTGAGGCACGCTGGCAGCCCCTCCACCTCTCCTGGTAAGGCTTTGGGCTGCCAAAAAGTGGCTCTGGGCAAGGACAAGGCAGCCGTGGCCTTTGCTTGCCATGAGCACAGCTGCAGCTGAGGGGGGGAGGATGTTTGGGAACGCACCGCCTCTGGTTTTGGACGCCAGACTGGGGTGTCACGGCCACAGGGGTCCCCTTGGCTGGGTCCTGTGCCCTGGGACACGTGTTTGCGGGCAGGTGGAGGAGCTGCACGTGGTGTGAGCGGCTCAGGGGGTGCGAGGGGGCCGAGCACAGGGGCTGTGCACGCAGCTCGACGCCCCGGCCGGCTGTGCCTCCTGCCAGCGAGCGGCACTGTTGTCCCGCGTGTTCCTCGCCGCAGCCGCCTATTTTTAGCCCTTTTTATTATTCCCCCCCAGCACTTGAAATGAAAACGAATCCCTGCAGCAGGGCCGTCCCCCTGTCCGCGTGTCCCTGCGGCGCTGGGGGAATCGGGCTGGCGGGGGGAGGCTCAGCCCCCCCGGCTTAGCGGGGTCAGGGGCGGTTGCACAGAGGGTTTTCTCCTCACCTTGAGCCGGCAGTGGATGCTCTGGGGAGCCTCTTGCCATCGCACAGCCGGCTATTGGCTGTGCCAGCCGCCCGCGGGGGTATTTATGGTGCCAGTGCCGGGGCTCGGCACTCGCCTCCCATCCCGGCAGCGCTGCCGGCCCCATGTACCGCGCCATGGTGGACTTATCCGAAAAATACCTGGAAAGGTAGGACCGCAGCATCCCGCGAGGAAGGGTGATGTGCTGTGCGGGGCGTGGTTTGCAGCAGTGCAGGGGGATGTACGACCTTGCGGTCACGTCTGGGGGCAGGGGCAGGTCACTTTGTGGAGGCAACTCCAGAGTGAAACCAGCAATTTTTTATTGAATTGTTTTTGCTGAGACATTTATCCTGCAGTCTGGCTGTAGCTGTGGGCTGTGTGTGCCCAGGGCTGTCACAGCCTGGGTTGGTGCCACTTGCTCTTTATTTGCAAGAGGAGCAGCACGTGTAAGTCGGGGAACGTCCTTAGGAGGTGCTCGCTGGTGTGTTGCAGCTGGAAAATCCACCCACGAGCCACGATCACCTGCGAGCCCCAAAACCCAGTGTGTGGCCAGCTGGCACTGTGCCCAGGGCTCTGCGGGTGGAGGTGACCCACGTGTGCCACACACACAAGGGCTGTTCAGTGCTCTGCCAGCCCTGCCGGGCGCCGGGCTGCTGCCCTGCTAAACTGGGAACACTGCTAAAATTGTTGTTGCTGGAGGGTGTGTGGGACGGCTTGTCCCGTGTGGTGGCTGGTCCTGGGCTGCCGGCAGTGCTGGCAGGGCGGTAATGGGAGGCAGATGGTGTTTGGAGTGTGAGGCTCTGTGTTTGGATCCGCTTTTCCCACGTTAGTGCTGAGCTGGTGCCTGGCAGGTGGCTGCAATGGGATGTGTGTCCTGCTGGAACCACAGCCCAGGTGGTGTGAAGGCACCAAAACTGTCCATGTCCCTCCTGAGGGCATGGATGGCACCGGGGACTGGGGAGGGGGTTATTGCCCTCTACAATCCTTCCATGGCTCAGGGTGCTCAGCACTTGAGGGACTGATCTCTGTGGTTGCTGCAGCTCCTTTTTTTCCCTGTGGATCGCTGTATTTTACCCTCCCAGGACTGGAGAGAGCTGTGGGTCTGGAGAGTATCACTTGGGGTCTGGGTTGCACCCTTGTGTTGAATCCCTCCTGTGCCTCTCATGTTCCTCCCCAGCCCTGGGATGGCCTGGCCAGGCAGAGGTGGCTCCTCTGAGCATCTTTGCACACCCACTGCTGTGCAACCCGTGGGAGGTGGCAGGGGTGAGCTGGCCATGCCGCCCTGAGGTCCCATCCACCCTGGTGGCCTTGGTGATGGGTGCAGGATGAGCATCCCAGGCCACCCTGGGTGTCCCTGCTCCTGTGCCGGCGTGTCATGCACGAGCTGTGCCACGAGGGGACAGCACCGTCCGCGCGTCCTCCCCGTCGCCTCCCGCACCTCCTGTCCCCTGCCTTGGCCCTGGGCAGCCCTCGCAGGGCCGGGCTGGGGCTGGGCTGGGCTGCGGGGGTCTCATTTTCCCATGGCACTTGCCAAAAATCTTTGTCCTGCTTTGTGCTGGCGGCAGTTTCCCGGGGGCACCCTGAGCCCTGTGCCCGGGTGCACATCGGTCTGTCCGTCCAGGGACAGCAGAGCGGGGACCTGAGCAGGGACAGCGTGGGGTGTCTTTGCCCCAGGGCCCGTCGGTGCCATTCGCTGCCAGTCCCAACCACCCTGTCACGGGAGTGTCCCCACGGCCTTGCCCGTCCCGGGCTGGCACCGGAGACACGTGAGCACCAGTGGGTGCCCAGCCCTGTCCACGCAGCGGGGACACAGGGCAGCGCTGCTGTCCCCGCTCTGCTCCTCATCCCGCTCCGCCCCATCGCCGGCCCCGCTGCCTTCCCGGGATTCCTGCGCTCTATAAATAGCCCTCGTAAATCCTCGCCGCGATTATTTTTCCCCGCCGTCTCTTGAAAAGGCCCCACTATCCGCCCTCCTCGGCGCTGATTTTTTCCACCTTTCCTCAAGTTTCCCCAGCAACGGCAGAGCCGCCCGAAGCAGCGGCGGGGCTGACACAGCCCTCGCTCCCCCCCGCCCCGCGCCGCGTTTAAAGCCCCAGGGCAGAGCCCTCCCGGCTCCGCGCTGGCCGCTCCCCGCGCCCGAGCCGCCGCTCCCCGCGGGGGCTGCCCCTGCAGCCATGCCCTTCTTCCGAGACCTCTCCAAGCCCCAGCCGCTGGAGTTCCACGCCGAGATGCTGCTGGCGGTGCAGAGACCCCACAACGGCAGCTTGCAGCGCCGGCACACCATGAAGGAGTAGGTGGAGGGCGCCGGGAGAGCGGGGAGAGGCTGCCGGAGGGTCCCCCCTGGGTGCTGGGTGTCCACCCCGACCCCTCGGCCGCCTGCTAAGAGTTGCTCTTCTCTCTAGAGCCAAGGACATGAAGAACCGGCTGGGGATTTTTCGGCGGAGGAACGAGTCCCCCGGAGCCAACCCCTCCGGCAAGCTGGACAAAGTGCTCAAATCCCTCAAGTAGGTGCTGCGAGAGGGGGGAGTGGGGGTCGTGGGGATCGGGGGTCGTGGGGATTGGAGACCGCAGACACAGGGGATCAGGGACCGTGGGGATCAGGGGCTGTGGGGATCGGACACCATGGGGATCAGGGATCAGGGGCCGTGGGGATCAGGAGTTGTGGGAATCGGAGAACATGGGGATCATAGATCATCTGCTGCGGGGATGGGGGTTTGTGGGGATCGGGGGCTGTGGGGGCTTGGGGACAAGCTGCAATCAGGACCTCCTCACCTCCTGGCAGGCTGGTTTCACCCCATTTAGGGAAGCTGTGGACAAGCAGTTTTTGTATCTGGAGGAGCATTAAAAGTACTTTTTGGCTGAAAATTCCCCCAAGTGGGTGGGAGGTGCTGCCTGGGCAGTGGCACAGCAGCAGCTTGTGTTGGAAATGTACCTGATGGCAGCAATCTCCCAGTGCCTGTACATGGAACTTTAACCAGCTGGAGGATGGTTTGAAAAACCACTTTGCTCTGGAAATGCTCCAGCAGCTGGAGACGAGCCCTCCCTGCTCTTGCTCCTGACAGCTTCTCCGGCTGCTTCAGGGGCAGCTGAAATCCCACTTTCCTGCAGCTCCTGGGCATCACCCAGAACTTTTCCAATTCTTGCTCAGGCACCCCAAGTGGCACAGCTGCCTGCACAGACCTCCTTGTGTCAGATTCTCTTCCTACCAGTCTAAAGGCAGAGGTTTCCCTCTGGCAGAGCTGCTGTTGTGCTGCCTGGTGCAGAGCTCAGCTCTGCCTGCAGCTGCCCTGGCAGTGCCAGTGCCAATGTGAGAGCCGGGGCCAGCCCCACCGGGGCACACAGCATGGCTTTGTCCACTGGAAATGTTGAGCAGGAGGCCGATTTGGGAGCCAGGACCAGCCCTGCTGGGCACACAGCCTGGCTTTAGCCACTGGAAATGTTTAGCAGGCGGTGAAAGTGGCTTTTGCTGCTTTGCTTTGCTAACGCTCCGTCCTTCTCCCGCAGGCCCACTCCCGAGGAAGCACTCAAGTGGGGAGACTCCCTGGAGAAGCTGCTGCTGCACAAATGTAAGTGTATGTCCACCTCTTCCACTTGTGTTTACTGCCAGAGGAATATCCAGACACGTGCATGGATAAAGCTGGGATTTCCTCTGTTAATCCCTTCCGGTGTTTGGGGACAGACCATGAAGAGAAATCAGGCTGTCCCTTGTCTGCTGCTCCTGCCTGGCCCAGGGAGGGAGTTGGTGACAGAGGCCAAGGGGAGCAGCTCAGGGCTGCAGCCCCCCTGTTTGGGGAGGAAGTGATTCATGTCTGTGCAGTGGGACTGTGGAACAGGAGCTGCTTTAGACATCCCCTTCTCACATATCACAGCTGGGGCACCCCACATCATGATCATGTCCTGCTCCCAGCCCATAGGGATGGCCAGGGGGTCCTGTCCCCGTTGCTCCCACTCCAGCCCAGCCTCCCTCTTGGCTCTGTGCATGCTGGAGGTGTGGATTCAGCACACAAACGGGTTGTGTTGCTGTGCTGGCCCGGCAATGCCATCACTGCCTGTTTGCACAAGGGGGTTTTTAGGACACAGTGTGGGGAGGTGGTTTAGGCTGCAGCTTTGCAGGGTTGTTGGGCTGAGGGTCTTGTGGGGCCATTCCCTGCCTGGGAGCCGTGAGTAGAGACGTGTCCCTGTCCCCACAGACGGGCTCGCTGCCTTCAGGGCCTTCCTGCGCACCGAGTTCAGCGAGGAGAACCTGGAGTTCTGGCTGGCCTGTGAGGAGTTCAAGAAGATCAAATCCCAGTCCAAGATGGTCTCCAAGGCCAAGAAGATCTTTGCTGAGTACATCGCCATCCAGTCCTGCAAGGAGGTGAGGGCTGGCTCCCGCGCTGGCGCGTGGCTCCCTGGCACAGGGAGCTCCCTGCCTGGGAGCTGCTCATCAGCCCTGGTCTCTCTGCCCACAGGTCAACCTGGACTCCTACACCCGGGAGCACACCAAGGAGAACCTGCAGAACATCACCCGCAGCTGCTTCGACCTGGCGCAGAAGAGGATTTACGGGCTCATGGAGAAGGACTCGTACCCCCGCTTCCTGCGCTCTGACTTGTACCTGGACATAATTAACCAGAAGAAAGCCAGCTCCCCGCTGTAGACCCAAGGACTGTCTCGGGGCAGGCTGGGAGCTGTGTGTTTACATGGAGTTGGGCAGTGAAGGCCTTCCTGGGAGCCGGCGGGAGCGTGTTTTCCTGCTGCCACTCGTGCCCCCAAGCCATAATTCCTGCAGCAACGGACGTGGGGCAGCTGAAGGCACCGAGCTTGGGGCCAGGGGGACCGACACACCAAGCAGTCTGGTACTGCTCCATCGCGGGTACGACGCCTTCGGGGTGACTCCGGCGTGGATTTTAGCCAGGAGGGGAGCTCCCACGAGACTACTGTGAAGCAGTGCCCCGGCTGTGAGCGTTCCTGGAGGGCGGCGAGTGATCCCAGATTGCCGAGGAGGAGTTTTGAGCAGGGCTCCAGCGAGGGGGACAACAGCACCACCATGAACACCACCCCGGATCAAAGCCTCGTGGCCTGGCCCAGCCCCAGGATGCTGCTGTGCTTCCCCGTGCCGTGGTGCCTCCCGGCTGCCCCGCGGCAGCAGCTGCAGGAGCCCGGCGCCTCCTCGGCTCGTCCCCCGGGAGCAGGGAGAGCCGGGTCCTCCCCCTGCGCGGGGGGTGTGCAGACCACCCCCTCCCACCCCACCCCTGGTTTATTTATTGACCTCCTCTAGCTGGACGTTACTGTGTAATAGGAAACCCCCGTGTCCTTTCCCGTTCCCAGATGACAAGTGCAATATTTGTGTGTGTCGCGGCCGAGTTCTCCGGCGGAGTGGATGCCTTTTTTTTTGGGTGTGTACATTTTGTAAGTAGCGGGTTTTACCTGACAGACCATTCCCTGGCAGCAGGCCGCTGGGGGAGCCTGGTGTATATATCTCATGCCCTGACGACGGAGGGTTTGGCGATGGAGAAAAGCAGCTCTGTGAAGCAGACGCTCTCCTGACTCTGGATAACAATACTGTGTTTTGGGAAGCGGGGGTTCCTGCTGGCCCTGGCAGAGCGGGGTGGACTGCCTGCCTCCCAGTTTACAGTGCAAAGCATCTCTGCAGCTAGAAAAAAAAATACATTGTCATGGTCATAGGTAAATAAAAGGAGAATATAATTTCTTGTAGCTGCCTTTTCTTTGTGGCACGTTTGTCAGCACTGGTGGAGCCCTCGCTTCACCCAGGAGCATAAAATCCTATTAGTGCATGGCTAAAGAAGGGAAAATCTGGTTCCATGAATTTCTGAGCTGTTTTTTATGATGGACCAGCTGCCAGATGCTCCTGAGGCCAGGTCTGGGTGCAGGAACACAGTTTTGCCCAAAACAAGACTGTTCCCAAGGCCTGTGGTCACTGTTTAAACACGGCAGGGCAGGAACCTCTGACCACGGGAATGCCCAGGCACACAAGTGACCTCCTGTAGCTCTGGGTCCCTCTGGGGATGCACCAAAAGCAGCAACAAAAAGCCCAGCAGTGCTATTCCAGGTCTGTGCATGGCTTGGCAGGGCTGCTCCTCCCCAGCAAGGGCAGCACCCTGGCAGCTCTGGTGTGGGATGCAAATGTTTTTTAAAGGCTGTTCCTGGTGTGTTTGGTAGAACACCAATGTCCCTCACCTGCTTGTGATCACTCAGGAATGTGCTTCTGGTGCCACAGGGCTGTGCTGAGCCATGGGATGGCTGCCCAGAGGTGCTGCTGGAGATGCCCAGGCTGCCCCAGCAATGCCACCTGGGTATCAGCTCTGCCCAGCAGATACCAGCTCTTCTGGGGAACTGTCTGTGTTTCCCCTCTTTAAACAGCCAGCAGGTGATGGCCAGGTGGGGAATCTGAGGCAGAGCTGAGGGTTCCCCTCAGGTCTTGGCTGGAGGTATCAGGGTTGGTGGGATGCCTGTGTGGCTCTCCTGGAGTTGCTTTTGGCACCCCAGGCTTGAGGCCAGTGTGACCCAGTCACTGACCCTGGAGCTGCTGGGACCCAGTGGGTGGGTGCACCCTCCCAGCTTCCTCCTCCAAGCCAGACCCTCCTCTTTCTCCTGACATTGCTGAGAGCCTTCATCTCCTCTCTGTCTCAGCTCGGAGGGTTTCCCTCCATATCTGGAGTCATCACAGATTTTCTTGCACGTCCCTGCTTTCTCAGTCCCCCACGTTCCCCTGATCTCCCTTCACTCCACCCCAAGCCATCAGTGTTAGGAAACTTGCAGAGTTCCTTTGTTGGTCCCCCACTCCATGTCCCCAGGCTCCCAGGGGCAGCCACAGGGGCACTGGGCTCAGGGGGCTCTGGGGGTACTGGGCAGCTCAGTACCTGCCATTGCCTTCTCTCTGCCCTCAGTGCCAGGTCCTGTGGTGCTGCTGATTCCCAGGAGCATCCCAGCCCCCAAACCACGCTGTGTTTTGAGCCTACAACCTGCCTTGCCCGTGGGAATTCTCCCAGCCCAGGCAGGCAGGGAGAGCTGGAGCTGCCTTGGGACATGTGGGACAGGAATCTGGTGCTCGACTTTGATCCCTGCAGGGGACAGAGGCACCAGGTGTGTGTGAGAGGAGGAGCCCTGGGCACGTGGGGTGAGTCCCTGGAGCAGATGGAAATAGCCCTGGGTGAGTGGCAGGAGGGGGGTTATTGCTGTAAGAGAATTTATTGCTGACCTGCAGGGCACTGGGTCACAGGGCAAACACCATCCCCATCCCCACGTGTGGGGAGCACTCGATTCCAGGGACAGGCAGGGCTGGGCTGAGAACTGGAGATGCCACGTGCTTGTCCCATGTTTTCCTGGGATGGCCAGTGCCCTCTGCAGCAGGACAGGTCTCATCATGGACCTTGTGGTGACACTGAAGCACAGCTTAGTCCCCTCTGTGCTGCAGCAGAGGAGCTGTGCCAGCTTCCCCAAGACTTTGTGCCTCAGGGCGAAGGATATGGGGAACTTGGAGCATCTGGATGGGGACTGGGTGGGGGAGGTCAGTTCACGGAGAGGGTTTGTTCTGAGGGACCCTGGTTGGGATGGAGATACAGCCCCACTGCTTGAGCAGCAACTTGTGCAGGAGATTAGGGGACAGGGAGCTGCTACAGGGACACTGAGCTTACAACACAAACAGAAGGGGGACAGAAATGTCCTTATTTAGCACAAAACAAGATGTCCAGGACAAAATCCAATCATGAAAAGAGAAGAAAATATTGACTTGTCAATGCCAGTGCCACAAGCCTGAGCAGTAGAAATGGGAATTAGGTATTCCTGATTCCCAATTCGAGGCACAACCTCAACCCAAGCAGAGCTGCTGATAGCTGGAGGGATGTTCCCAGGGCAGCAATGCTAAAATCCTGGGGGAGGTCACCTGGCTTCGGATGGCCCTGGGGGTGGAGAAGTGGCCATTACCTGTAGCCAAAGCCACCTAAGCCATGAAGGTGGTGGGTGGCACAAAGGGGACAGTGACAGGGTGACAGCCCCTCCTGGGCTCATCCCAAGGCTCAGGTGTGTGCAGGCAGCTGCCTCTGGCCATTGCTGCCCTTTCACACTGTGGGCAAAGGCAATTTCCCAGTGTGGAAACCATTGCCTTCCAAAATAGGGAGCACCTTATCTCAGCAGATAACCAGGATTTATCTCAGGGCTAAAAATGAGTGGTTGCTGAGTTGCAAGTAGTCACAACTCGCTGTGTTTGTTATGTGCAAACAGAGCAAAGTCCACCCTGGAGCGGGTGCTCTCCGGTCATTCCTGGGACAAAGCTCACCCAGCTCAAGGCAAAGCACCCCAGGGAAAGGATTTATGTGGGAAAATGGGAATAATCACCAGAAAGGGCTGAAAGCCTTGATAGGTTCAAAAAATGACCTGATCCTGTATGTGAAAAAGGTTAAGACTCCTGGGAAAAACATCTTAAGGTTTTAACATCCCAGTTCCCTCACACCCTCAGGGATGAGGAGGTTGGGATGAACCAAAAGCACTTGGGGAGGCTGGTAAAAGTCTTACCTGTCCCAGGTGATGGGTTTGACCCTTCAAGTGTCCCTCAGCTCAGTATTTCATCACCTTCCTCATGCAGCAGCCAGAGGTGTGTGCAGGGGTCACCTGTGATTTACAAAAGCAAATGAACTTCTGAAAATAGCAGGTACATGAAAATCCAGCTCAGGCTGTTGAGAACCTCTTGGATGAAGATTTATTGGGAGAAGGTAATGAGCAGTGTGGGCATCCCATGCTGGGGTTGTGCTGTGAGGCCTGGCTTGGCAGGTGAGTGTTTGCAGCACTGGGGTTGCAAGGGGCTTCATTCCAGAGCTGGCAAATAAAAAGTTTGCCTTTTTATTTCTACAGAAATGAAATCTTACCTTTCTGACAGGTATGCACTGTGCCCTGAGACACCTCAGCAGTGCACAGTCTTTCCCGGGCTTTTCCAAGGCACCCATCCTGGAGTATAAACTTACCCAAATAAACATAACTTTCTACTTAGCAAAATAATTCCTTGGACCCCTGATTAGACAAATATTCTCAGAATAGAAACAAGGCTACTTTATAGCCACAGACTAAACATAGCTTGGCAGTCAGATACTGAAACTGCCGACACAAGAATTCCCCTGCTCGGGGAAACAGCTGACCTGCGAGTTCCTTCACCCCTCTCAGAGCTACCAAGGCTTATCAGGAGCACTCTGAGCTCTAATTTGGGTGGCTGAGGTGCCCAGGAGCTGCCTGGAGAGCGGCCACGGGAGCACCCAGTCGTCTGCCCGGCGGGGATGGAGATCAGGGTTGGTTTGGGTTTGTCTGGGGACTTTGGCTTCCCCTGGGTTTGATAAGGACCTGAGGGTGCAGAGTTGTGTTTGAGGGCTCTTGTCCTTCCAGATGGTGACCCTGGTGACTCTCAGAAGAGCTGGATGGGGCAGGTGAGGGGGGTACCCAGCTTGGCAGTGCCAAGGGTTGTCATCCTGCCCAGGGGAGCTCCAGACAGTGATTCCCTCCTGATGCATCCTTGGATTGAGACTGTGAGGACAAGTGCCACCAACCTCTGCACTGCCATTGGCAATGTCACTCCTGAACAATCCAAGGGAGCAAAAGCAGAGGAAATAAAATGCTCCTGAAGTAAAAATAAACCCAGTCAGACTCAGAGGCTGCCTGTCAAGGACATAAAACCAGCTCGGCTGGGCTGGTGCCAGGACAGGAAATCCAGGAGTCCCCTGGGTGCTGCTCACTCACTCGGGAAGCATTGTTATTGCTCATTTTCTGATTCCTCTCCACATTAGGTCATTTTTACTCAGCTCATCCAGCTCACACATTCCCCGGAGCTGGGGAAGGAGGGAGCAATAATGCCGACTCGGGGCCAGCCCTGGGGCCGGGGCGAAGCTGGAGAAAAGGAAAAATCCTGTCCTTTGTTGCTGAGCAGCCCTGCAGGGCCCGGACACAGGGAGGGGGTGAGGGGGACCTGCTCCACAGAGTGACCCTCTGGCAGCATCCCCCACCCCCTCTGGGTACCCCCGAGCTGTGCAGGGATGGATTCTCACCTTGGAAAGGTCCGGGACCCCCCGTTTTCCTTGCCTTCCTCCCTCGTCAGAGAGTAAGGAAGGGGAGGTGGAGGAGAGGAAGAAGAGCCAAGCAGGAGCAGGTGGGGACTGTACACGGGGTGTTTGCATAGGAGCCATTTGCAAGTAATTTCTTGTCCCTTCCTGAACTAATGGGGTAATTATTTCAGGACACACGTGTTTCTCATGGAAAGTTCCACGCAGGCCGTGCGTCAGCTCATCAGTGGAGCAGCCCTGTTCTCCCCTGTGTGATCACAGTGTTTCTAGACAAAGACAAGTGGGTGAAACCTCCTGCTCCTGGGACTGGGGACAGCAGTGACCGGTCACAGAGCACCAGGCAAACCTGCTGGCCCAGGGCAAATCAGCAGCTCAGCATCAATGGGCTCACGTGCCCAAAGCTGATCCTCAGAACAGACACTGCTCTGCTCTTTGATGTGGCCCCTGTGCTTGACACGGGATGTTTGGGTCTGATTTTGTGCCCTGTTCTATCCAACCAGCTTAAGAGAAATCAGAGGGGGTTCTGCAGAGGCTGCTGAAGTGGTCATGGACCTTGGACACAGGACTCTTGTGGAGGGATGGAGAGGGATGGGATCTAACAGCATCCTGCAGCTTTGGGAAGGACAGCTAGAAAGGTGATGGAACCAAACTTTGCTTGGTAGCACCAGGTGACAAACTAAGGGACAACAGCCACAGTGTGTGACAATTTACAGACCTTCAGCTTGGACAGCAGGAAGAATGTTGTCACGGTAAGGCTGATACAGCAGAAAAACAGGCCCCATGGAAGTAGGGAATCTCCACTGTTGGAAGTGGTCAAGACCTGACCAAAGTCACAGCTGACCTGCCCTGGTGCTGACAGTGTTCCTGGTGTGAGGGAGGGCTGGACCAGAGAGCCCAGGGGTGCCCCTGGCACACTGAGGAGCCTGTCCCGTGCTCTGCAGGTGGACGTGGACAAGGTGTCCCAGGACACAGGCACTGAGCCCACAGGAGATGAGGGACAGAGGTGCAGGAGGCCAAAGTCTTCATGTGAAAATGAATCCTGTGTTTTCCTACAAGAAACCAATTCCGTGGCTTGAGGACGAGCCCTTCATGTCAATGCTGGACTGAGGGAAGAACTCCTTCCCTCTGCCCTTTGGCCACTCAGAGGCTGCTTGATTCTGGGTAAAAGGTGAGAGCTAAGAGCCAAAAATTGGACGGGGTTGGGCTGTGGGATGGCAACATGTAGCTCAGGGTGGCATCTCTGCTGTCTCCAGCTGCCTTGACCCCACATCACACAAGCTCATCTCCCTCAGTGATGAACTACACAATTTTGATCTCCAGATTACTCTGTTTTCCAGAACTAATTTTTGAAATCTTTTTTTGTTTGGCCCTATGAACATGACAATCACCCAACACCTGAGCAGCACTGCTAACTGTGCAGGGGTCAGATCTGGGGTGGGGACACTGAATGGCTCTTGTAGGTCTTGCCTGATGTATTCTATTTAATTTGTGTGCAATTTTTACGTCATTTTGTAGGGAATGTGTTTAGGGACGCTGGATGAGGCACCCTGGGAGATGTAATCCCAAATGTACTCCAAAGCACATGGGCAGTGGGGAATCCCGTGGTGGCTGGTCAGGGGCATCACGTGTTGTTTTAAAGTGCATATAAAAGGTGTTGTTTGCTTCCAATAAACAGATTTGGGTGGTTGAACTCTCAACTATCCGGGTCGTGTGGGTTTATTATTTATTATATTAATAAAGCCATATCATTTGTATGCAAACAATTGAGTTAATTAACTAGATTCAGGGAGCCAAAGTGTTGTTAGAAGTAGGAAGTCTGATAAGTTGATACAACAAGTCTTCCCTTTTCTATAATAAATAGAGAGGAAGGAAGTGGGATGGGAGCCCTTACAAATCACGTTTTAAATAGTGACAACTTTTATGGCTGAGCCATAAAATCATAGTTCCTGAAGCACTGGCACAACGTTAATTAGATGATAATTATGGACATACTCATTACTGCAGCTTCATTACAGTCCAGGAATTGAGTCTTCAGTGACTGTGCCTGCACTCATCTGCTGCCAGGTGTCCAAGTGTCAGGGAGATTATTTCCCTGGAGTGCTCGCCACCTCTCTGCCTGCTCTTCCACCAGCTGAGGGTCCAGCCAGGCTGTTCTCAGCAGACAGGACAACGTTCCCTGTCCCTGTGGGCAGTTTTGGGACACCCAGTCCCCAGCCCCAGACCGGTCTCACAAGGTACAATCCCTCCCTGTCCTTCCTCTGCTGTACAACGAGGAGCCTCAGGAGCAGCTTCAGGGCCACCATGTGAAGATCCAGAGTGGTCTCAGCTTGGGCCTGCTGGTACAAAAGGGCTTCAAGGGCACTGGTCCCTCTGCAGGGGGGTGTTTTAGAGGGATAAAAGTGTGCTGGGAAATGTGGCAGCCCTTGCTGGCTCCTCATTCAGGCCCACTCCATCCTCTGGACCATTCAGGGCTCCATCTTTCAGAGATTTCACAGAATATTCTGAGTTGGACGGGACCCACAAGGATCACTGAGCCCAGCTCTTGAGTGACTGGTCCCTAAAGGACTTGAACCCAGTTATTAGCACTGTGCTCTAATCTCCTGAGCTCAGCTCAGGATCTGAGGTGCTCACCAGAGACCCCTGTGACCTGCAGTGTGACCCCACGGGGGAGTCTTTTCCTCTCTCCCCTGAAAGCACCTGGGTAGGAAGAGGAGACCCTGATGTGCCACTTTGTCCTCTCAGATCAATACAAGAACTTGGAATTCTCCTGGTTTTAGAGAGGCAAAGCCTCCTGAGGAAGCTGGGAAGGTACTTTTCTTCTTGAGTTTGTGGCTGCACACTTCTGTGGAGGCAGTTGTGCTACCTGTCAGCCAGCCTGGGACCTGCAGAGGGGTCAGACACTGGAGATGTTTCCCAGGCTCTAGGTTTAAAGACCCCGCTTACTTGGACCGTTCTCTGGGCCCATCCTCTTGCTCTGTCCATCTCCCCTGTTTCTGGGAATGGCTGAAGCTCCTGCTTGCTGAGTAAAGGCAGAACTGGGAAATTCAGCTGTTTTTTTTTATCCTGAGGGTCCTGTCTCCCCCACGTGCTCCATGACCCTGAGATGAGCTCAGGTGGTCAGAGCATGGTGCCAAGAACACCAGGGTTGTGGGTTTGACCCCTGTATGGGCCATTCCCTTCAGAGTTGGACTCAATGGTCCTTGTGGGTCCCTCCCAGCTCAGAACATTCTGTAATTTCTTGAGTGGGACCCTTGAATGTGGGTCCTACTGCCTGGGCTTGATGCCCTCTCTGCTCTGTGCTGTTTCTCTGGTTCAGGGTCTCTGGAAGGGCCTCCTCCCATCTGGGTTCAGCTGAGACTGGGCTCAGCCTGTGCAGTGGCTGGAGGCACCAAACCAACCCTCCCTGGCAGAGATGCTGCAAGAGCAGAGGGACCCAGGGGAGGGGACAGGGCTGGCTGCCATACAGTCCCTGGCATTTCTCCTCCTTTTCCTCCTCCCTGGTCCTCCTCACCCAGCCCTGCACTCTGTTGCCCCCGACCATCCCCTCCTGCATCTCTGCTCCAGGATGTTTATGATAAAAGAGCTGGTGAATCTGGGTCTTACTGTGTGAGATGTGGGGACTTCTCCTGCTGGCAGAGCTGCCAGGCCCTCCCAAAGGGGCTTGGCATCTGCAGACACATCTGGGCTGGCTGGGGACACTGCTGGGCATGTGCCCCAAGCTTTGAACCTGCACAGGTTTGTCTTCAAAGCATCATGGCCAAATTTCAGGTGGCCCTCAGAAAGAACAAGTGCCCGGGTCCTGCTCTGAGGAGAGTGTCCATGTAGGAAAAGGTGGAATGGCTTCAAACTGCCAGAGGGCAGGGTTAGATGGGATACTGGGGAGAAATTGTTCCCTGTGAGGGTGGGGAGGCCCTGGCACAGGTTGCCCAGAGAAGCTGTGGCTGCCCCTGGATCCCTGGAAGTGTCCAAGGCCAGGTTGGACGGGGCTTGGAGCAACCTGGGCTGGTGGAAGGTGTCCCTGCCCATGGCAGGGGGTGGGACTGGATGAGCTTTAAGATCCCTCCCAACTCAAACCATTCTGTGATTCCACCCCATCACTTCCCCCAAGCACCCCAAATTTAAGCCCTTTGCTGTCAGACACCCCATCTGCTCTGCTCCAGGAAGATCCTCCTGCTGTTCCCCACCATTCCATGGCTGCACAGAGTCATCAGGATTTGTCAGACAAGGAGACAGTGCTGGAAAGCCCCGGGTGGGAGCAGGGATTGTGGAGCCCCACTGGCTGCCCTGTGCCTTCCTGTGGTGCTGCACTCGGTTATTTCCAGCTGTGGCTTTTGGAAACCTTTGGTGCTTTTGCCACTTTTAGTCCTGGCAACCCAGTAACTGCTCCTGGCAGGGCTGAGGCTCTGCATTTTCTGGAAAAACCTTAAAATGCTCCAGAGTGTCAGAGCAATGCCAACTAAGGGAAAAAACCCCACCAGCAGAACAAAAACCAGTCTTTTTCCAATCAAATTCCAGTGTTGTTGTATTTTTCTTAAAGAAAAACATAACTACTTTTTTTTCCTGGATCAGACTGGCCCCTGCAAATGCACTCCCCATTGTGCTGAGCTCCTAAAATAACTGCAGTTGTTAATGGAAATAAAGCCCTGGGAGAATCAGCCGTTCCTGTCTCACCCTCCAGCCCCCCTGAGGTGTCACAGACCCCTGTGCAGGGTGACAAATCCTCACCCTGGCAATTCCTGAGGGTTTCAAATCCCAGTTCCTGTGGGCTTCAAATCCCAACTGCCTTTGTGAGGGGCCATCCTGAGATGTGTGTCTTCCCAGGGCGGCATAAATCAAGGCCAGCAGAGGATGGCAGGGCTGGCTGGGTTTGTTGGTGTATCCCAGCAACATTTAACCTCCTCAGCTGCGGGGTCGGCAGTGCCCGAGTCTCATTACACATCCCAGGGGTGAGGCATTTCCTGGGCTCTGTTCCATCCTACCACATCCAGCACGGGGAATAAGGCCCTTGGTTCAGCCAGAGATTCCCAGATTAATTTTTTGGGAGTGCTGAAGATCTGCATGTTCCAGGTCAGGCAAACGAACACTCACAGCACTTGTTGAAATCCCTCAAATAGTTGTTTGCTGTTGTTTAAAAATCGCTTTTCAGGAACCTTTTCCTGGCCTCCTGCTGTCTCCCCTAAGAGGGGACCTGGAAGGCCAGGGGACATCCACCCACCCCTAGGTATGGGACATGGGACACCTCAGTGGGCAAAGGAGGTGGCTCTGAGGGTCTGCTCTGGAGTGGAGATACTGGGATTTGCGCCAAGATATTTCCTGGAGACAGGAGAGGGAGGGTCATCCCTTTGATGGACGGTGAAAGTGCCCTCCTGCCTCTCCTGGGAAAGGCCCTTTCCCGGGGGCAGGTTGTGTGGGGAGCAGGGCTTTGTTCTGTTTTGCTGCTCCATCCGAGCACGGCTCGAGTGCAACCCCCTGTGTGGATCCCCCATGGAGGGCTGGGGGAGCCCTGCCCACCCTGCCTGTGGTGATCCAGGGACGTTCAGGGTCTTTCCCATGGAGCCACGGCCTCGTCCCTCAGTGGTAGGAACTCTGCTCCCAGCCCAGCTCCTGACCTGTCCGTGTGGGATCCCCAAACCCTGAGCAGGGCTTGTGTCCTGACCCTGTCCTTGGGGGTGGCTCTGCTGCCTCCTCTCCCACAGGCACGGGTATGTTTACAGGGGGCTATTTTAGGCTCCTTTTTCAGGAAACTACAGAAATCCTCCTAAAAAGTAGATCAAGACCACCCTGTGGCCAAGTCCCTGGTGAGGATGACCTGTATTGGAGCCACAGGGCTCCAGGGCACGGCTCTGATTTCCCAGGGAAGGACTGAGCTCTGCCAGGGCTTTTGCAACCAGAACTGGCCTCTGTCACAGTGCTGGGAGCTGGAGCTGGGGCTGGGCCAGGCTGACATCATTCCCAGAGTGATGATGCCTTGCTGTGCTTCACCACATGGCTCCTCCAGCTCCCACAGCCCTGTTGGCACCTGCTCTTCATCCCATCTCAGCTCATCCTGGCCTTCATCCCACAGCCTCCCTTGCACACTGCAAGCTTTGGGGGGAGCACAGTCCATGGATGGAAGGGTTGGGGCCAAGCCCTGTCCCCCCTGTCCCTCCAAAGGCAGGTCCCCAGAGCATCAAATCTCCGAGTCTTCTGCAGGGATTGGCTTCATTTTATTTTGAGGGTTTAAGGGTCACCTTTTCCACCACTTTCTGCTCACCCAGGTGACTGGGGCCCATCCTGGGTATCAGGAAATCAGGAAATACCTGCTCTGAATGCAGGGAGAACTCCCAAAAGAGTTGGGAGGTGGCACGGAGAGAAGTGGCTTTGTCCCAGACCACCAAGGTAGGTATGATGTGATGTGCTGTCACAGTGGGTGTTGATTCCTGAGGGAGGTGAGACCCAAAGACAGCCCCTGGAGTGGTGTTGAGATGTTTGTCACCATCCTGCTCCGTGGGCACCATCAGACTCTTCACACCTTGCCCTGGAGTGGTGGCCCTTTCCTGGTGCACTGATGTGATGAGTTTGGACGTTCTCAAGCCTGTGTCACCCACACCCAGAGGTCTCATCGTGGCCAGTACTGAGGCCTCAAACATGTTCTCCACAAGCAGGTTTTGTGCAGGTCACCCGTGTCTTGCCCTCCAGCCAAAGTCCTGGGGAGAACCAGGTGCATGGCCAAGGGCTGGAGCTGCTCCTGGGGTGAGCTGAAGTCTCATTGTGGACCTGCAGGAGCAGCTTCTGATCATTTCACTTCTTGGAATTGCATTTCTAGACATAAAGGGTAGAAAATCCAGCTCTGGGGAGAGCAGGGGTGATTGTTCTCAGCAGAGTTGCTCCCTTCTGAGGTGACCACAGGGAGGAGGAGGGCACTGGGTGGCTCTGTCAGTTGGCACAAGGACAGGGCTCCCCCACCCCCTGGCCCTTTTGAAGCAGTCATGGTCCTCCTGGGAGCAGTCTCAGGTTTGGGACTGGATCCAGACTGTTGCAGAGTGTTTCTTAGAGCTCTCCCCAGTTTCTGTTTCAGTCATTTCCGGGGCTGTGTCTCTCCTGCCTCCCAGTTTGTCTCCTGCCTTCATTTCACACACTCTCATTTCTGCAGTCTAGGATCACTTCTGCTCCACGTGGCTGCACCACGAGCTGCTGTGTGGGTGGGGAAAACATCAGGGTTGGGGCACCAGACAGGAATGTCCCACATTTACCACCTCCCAGGGTAAAGGGCTGAACCTGCTGGGACTCTCCCACACTCCTGTCCCAGGTGATGAGGCTCCTCCTAGACATGATCAAGGGTGACACCACTCAGATGGACAAACCCTCCCTGTCCTTTGACCGTGTCTGCAGCAGGTTCCTCCAAAGATGGACAAAAGGCCAGGTCAGCATGAGCACGAGGTGTATCTGCTATCATTCAGGGCTGGGAGGGGCAGGGAGGGGCAGCCCCACCAGGCCCTGCCTGGCGACACTGTGGGGTGAGTCACAAGTGACATGGCATGTCCAGGGTCACAGGGATTCAGTGATTCAGCTCCAGGAGTCTCTGTTGCACTGGCTCTGCCACATGGCTGGGGCTGGGACAGGACACAGAAGAGTCCCTTGAGCTGGAC
The DNA here is from genome assembly GCF_003945595.2 of Pipra filicauda. NCBI lineage: Eukaryota > Metazoa > Chordata > Aves > Passeriformes > Pipridae > Pipra > Pipra filicauda. The sequence continues at coordinate 617,554 of NW_024104458.1, read as the reverse complement.
CTTCAGCAAACCCATGGCCAGACACACGCTGTGGTGCCTGCAGGGCACTGGCCAGGGCTCCCAAGCTGCCACATCCTGACACCCTTCAATGGAAAGCACTGACTGGGTGCTGTTTATCCTTCAAACAACAGGCTATAAATTGGGGAGATCCTGGCAGGAAGGTGGTTCTGGGGCTGAGACCAAGGTCAGAGGTCTGGAGTGATTCCCAGCTCCTGAACTGGCTGACAGCCTGCACGAGGACACAGCATCCTGGTGGGGCCATCCTGAACCAGGGTTTGCTGGTGCCAGCAGGTCCTCCCAGGGCATGGATGAGGGGAGCCTCTTCTGGCCAGCACATGGGATTTGGAAGACCAGGTCCTCAAAGGATTCAGGGGGCTTTGTGGGCCATGAACAGAACAGTACCTCAGCTGGAAGAAAAGGGATGGGCTTTGCCAGCTGAAATCATGGAGCATCTGAGACAGCCTCGTGGTTGGAGCAGGGAGGGGAGAGTTCTGATCCCTTCTCCAGGGACTTCCAGCACGTTGTGTGCAGCTCAGTGGGAAGTGCTGTGCAGAGTGCTGGCTCAGCTCCATGCAGGGATGTCCTACATGTCCTCCTCCATGGTCCTGTGCTTTAGGAGGAGCTGCTGGAAGGGCCCAAAGGCCACTCCAAGCAGGGGTGACTCTGCCCTCTGACCCAGCAGGGTGGGGGGAGGCAGCACTGGGGGCTGCAGGTCCCTCATGTTGGACCTGCTCTGGACTGCTCTGATGACTCTGCTGAAAAGGCAGCTGCTCTGGGGTGCACACATGGTGTGATCCCAGAGATGCCTCTCCCAACACCAGGGCAGCAGCAGGACATGGCAGTGCTGCTGGCTGTGCAGGTGTGGCTCCAGAGCAATTCCCACGTGTGACCCCAGTGAGACCTGAGCCTGTCTCTGGTGACAACCTGCTCCAACCACCTGCTCTCTTCCACCCTCCTCTTGCTGCTGGTGATGCTGCTGCCTCTGTCCTCTCTCACACCTCTGCTGCAGTCCATGGATTGTCCTGGGGCTGTTCCCTCAGCCTGCTCACTTTCTTGGCTTTTTTTTTTTTTTTTTTTTTTTTTTTTTTTTTTTTTTTTTTTTTTTTTTTTTTTTTTTTTTTGCTGGGAGTCTGAGCCAGGCTGGTGCTTCCAGGGAGTTTCTGCAGCAAGGAGACTTCATCATATTGTTTTCTTGTATTCTGCTGATGGCAGGTCTCAAAGCCTTTGGAGGTGAGGTTTGTGTTTGGATGTTACCAAAGCAACTGAGAAGCCTTTGCCTGCCTGCAGCACATCTGTCCAACAGCTGTTTCCAGGCAGGCTGTACCTGCAGGTTCAGTGCCTGTTGAACACGGGGCTCTGCTCTCAGGGACTCTGCAGGGGGGTGGGACCTGGTGGGAAGCCAACAAAGGGCCCTTGGATGTGGTTCCCTGTCTGCCTCGAGGATCGGACCAGGCTCTGGAAAATGAATTTCCAGTGAAAGGCTGAACTCAAGGTAACTAACCCAGATCCAGAGCAGTGGGACAGTGCTGGCTGCAGAGGCCAAAGGGTCTGGAGCACAAGTCCCGTGAGGAGCAGTTGAGGGAGCTGGGGGGCTCAGCCTGGAGAAAAGGAGGCTCAGGGGGGACCTTCTCACTCCCTCCAACTCCCTGACAGGAGGGGGGAGCCAGGGAGGGTTGGGCTGTGATCCCAGGGAACAAGGGACAGGATGAGAGGAAATGGCCTCAAGTTGTGCCAGAGGAGGGTTCAGGTTGGACATCAGGAGGAATTTCTTCATGGAAAAGGTGATTAAACATTGGAAGGGGCTGCCCAGGGAGGTGGTGGAGTCCCCATCCCTGGAGGAGTTGAAGGGGTTCAAGAAAGGACTGGACGTGGCACTTATTTCCATGGTCTAGTTGACAAGGCTGACTGGTGGCAGGTTGGACTTGATGGTCTCAGAGGTCTTTTCCAGCCTCAGTGATTCCATGACACTGTATGGCCACGTTCAGACACTGCCCACAGCAGAGCTGCTGCTGCTGCCCAGCAGTGCCCTGCCATCTGACTCCTACCAGGCTTTTGGGTTCCCTTTTCAACCCTTTCTGCTCCTTTGCAGCACTTTCCAAAAGAAATAACCTTGGGCTTTGCAGTGAAGCTCCAGCTGGGCATGAAATGAAAGTCACACTTGGGCAGGAGGCCAGGCTGGGGCTGCAGGGCAGCCTCTGATGTTAACCCAGCACACGCAGGGAGAGGGCTGGAGACAGCCCTGGGACTCTGGGTCTTTTTGTGGCTGAGACCTTGTGGGAAAATTCCCTGTAGTTGCCTGACTCCCAGCAGTTTTCCAAAGGAGTTTGCAAGCAGCACATGCCATTGTGGGTCTAAATAAAGCCTGGCCCTGTCTCTACAGGGAGGAACAGCCCCATTCCTCTTGCTGCTTCGGATCCCACCAGTGTGGCAGTGATTTAAAGCACATGCCAGCAGCTGCTGAGGCCCCAGTGCTGGGGGAGCTGGGCTGGCCATGCTCCTGCCCCCGGGCAGGGCAGTCTGGACCTCGTGGGTGCCCGTGTATGGCACTGTCTTGGTGCACAGGGCCCTGGGGTGCCCCAAAGGCATTGCCCTGGCCTGGGCCTCCCTGTGCTCCCAGCAGGGCTGGGGGCAGGAGCAGGAGGGCTAAGCTGACCATCCTGCCCTATCCCACCTCGCTGGGGCTACTCCAGAGAAATATGTGGCTTGGTCAGGTTGGTTCTCTGGGATGTGCTCACCCTTCGTGCTGGCTTTGCAAGAGCAACGGTCCTGGTGGCAAACTGGTCTCCAGCTTCATCAGCTGGAAATGGGATTTACTGTGAGGGATGCAGAGGGGTGCTCCTTGCTACACTCAGGTGAGACTCCCCCTGCCCCCAATTCTGGGAACCCCAACATCAGAAGGACGTGGAGCTGCTGGATTGAGTCCAGAGGAGGCCATGGAGATGCTCCAAGGGCTGGAGCCCCTCTGCTCTGGAGCCAGGCTGGGAGAGCTGGGGGGTTCACCTGGAGAAGAGAAGGATCCAGGGAGACCTGAGAGCCCCTTCCAGTGCCTAAAGGGGCTTCAGGAGAGCTGGAGAGGGTCTGGGGACAAGGGATGGAGGGACAGAACAAGGGGGAATGGCTTCCCACTGCCAGAGGGCAGGGTTAGATGGGATATTGGGAAGGAATTCTTGGCTGTGAGGGTGGTGAGGCCCTGGCACAGGTTGCCCAGAGAAGCTGTGGCTGCCCTGGATCCCTGGGAGTGTCCAAGGCCAGGTTGGACGGGGCTTGGAGCAACCTGGGCTAGTGGAAGGTGTCCCTGCCCATGGCAGGGGGTGGGACTGGATGAGCTTTAAGATCCCTTCCAACCCAAACCATTCTATGATTCCATGATTCTATGAAACAGAATAGATCCTCTGGGGACCCTGGGAAGGAATGGACAGGTTGTTCACAGTCACTTTCAGAAGAGGATTCTTCAGGTTTCCTTCCCCTTCCTTCACAAGGTGCAAATTTTCCAGTAGCTCAGTTTCAAAGAGGTGCTTGTGTATGTTGTGAACCTGCATTTGAACTGGAGCAGAACAACTGCAAAGGAACAATTAAACACTTTTAACATCAGAAACTCAGAGGATGGAAAAAAAAATTACCCTCAATTTCTTTGGGCTCCATCCCAGCTCCAGGACAATTAATTCTGTGTTTCTCCTGAACACACTGGATGTTCCCTTCTGCAGAAACTACAGAAGATAAGAGCCAGGACCTGGCACCAGCTCTGGGTGCTGAGGAATTTCTAACCTCATTTTCTGATAAGAACTCTGACAGAGCCTTCCCAAGATGGTTTGAAACAGTCTGTTTTTGTGGGTACCATGCAAGGTCAAGTTGTTCAGCAAGAACCACCCCACACTTATGCTGAACACACTGAAATTAGGATGGGAAAAAAGGCTGTGGCACTGCAGACCCTGGAGATCATGGCAGGGAATGGGCTCCCTCCTTGCAGTTTAAGCAATATGCAGGTTCTGCTCACCCAGGAAAAGCAGAGGGAAGGAAGGGAATTCGGGATGTAAAACTGCTGGATGAAGCACACACATTGTCCCTCTGCAAGGGGAAGGGGCTGCTACTCCAGCAGCTCCAGGGTTGAGGTCACCCACCCTGGCCAGCAAAGATTGGCTCCTGTGTGACTGAGCAGAGCAATATTTGCTGGCTTTGGGCTTGATGAGAACCTGGAAACTGCAGAATAACAACCCCTTCCCACCAAACTTTGTGAACAAATCTAATATTTGCCTGTCCAGAAAGGGAACAAGCCTGCTCCCCTGAGCAGGGTGAGCAATGGAGGGTTGCTGGCTGCCTGCCATCTGCTGCAGAGCCACAGTTCTATATCCAGCTCCAGCCTCCCATCAGTGCTGGTGTGATTTGGCTCAGTCCAGCAAAATGACTTGATTACTTGTTCCTTAAAACAGCAGCCTCAGAGGTGCCCTGTGTGCCGGCACTGCTGCCTGCTCTGTGCTCTCTGCTGCATTTTGGGGAGCAGACAGCTCCTGCAGGGCAGGGCAATGACCCCAGGGCAGGACAGCTTGCATTGAGTGGCAGGAGTTGCCTGGGTTGGATGTCAGGGGAAAGCTCTTCCTGCTGCAGGATGCAGGAGGGAGAAGGCAGAGCTGGCAGGAACAGCAGGATGATGCAGGGTCACACATCGCCCACTGTGCTGTGGTACCATGGAAAGGTGTTGGAAAAATGCCCCTGGCTGATAGCTGTCCAGCACCCTGGAAAGTGTGACTTCACCCATTTGTACCTGCCCATCCAGCTGCAAAAGGTCTTTGCATCTCCAGAGGACTGGCCGTTTGATGGGAACTCAGGACAGGGAGTCACACCCCTCCCTCCCCCTTCAAAGCCCTTGTAAAAGAGGCAAAAGGAAACCAGATGTGCCTTGACCTGCAGAACAACAGGTCCCTAAAGGCTCCAGAGACTGGGGGCACCCTACTCTGTGCTGGCTGGTGGGAGCTGTGAGCAGCAAGATGCAGCAGAACCCCTGGGAGCAGCACTGTGGGGGCTGTGAGGGGGCTTTGGCACTGGCAGTGGTTTGTGCTGCACACAGCCTGCTTGTTTAGGAGCTGATCCAGCCAAACACTTGAGCACAGAGGTGTCATTGAGTTCAGAGGGACTGTGCACCTCCTTGAAGGAGGTACTTGTGTGCCTGAGGCTCCAGATCTGTGTAGGTTTGCTGGACTGGGGGCTCAGGGTGTAACACAGACTGCAGGACACTGAAATGCTTCAGGGCTGAGGTCACTCTTGGCCCTGTGAAATGACTACAGAAGATTTATTGACGTTTATCTTCATTGCTGCAGAAAAATGAGTGGAGTGTTTGGGCCAGAAAGCAAAAATCAGGCTCTTGGAAAAGCAACACCAAAGTGTTTCCAGAGGTGCTGTGTGCTGGAATGGAGGGTCCCCCACCCTGACCCATCAAGGCTCCTGCAGGAAAGTCCCAGCTGGGGAGGGAGGGGCAGGACCACGGAGCTGTGTCTGGAGTCAGGGATGCCCAGAGGGGCTGAGGTTGGCTCTGATGTGCTGCTTCCATGGGGGCTGCTGTGGGGCACAGGGAGCCTTCACCCCAGCAAGACCCTTTCCCTGCCAGGGGACCCCAATGGACACTACCCGGGAGACCACCAAGTCACACTTGGTGTCCCAGATTTCAAGTCCTGCCCTTCTGGGGGATGGACCTGGGCAGAGCATCACCAGCACCGTGTCCTGGGCAACCTCTGCCCTCCAGTGCCATGGTTCAGAGCAGTTCAGAGGCCTTAAATTATACAGTTAAATAAGGTAAAGGAACAGCTGGGAAAGGGGGCAGTGGTTCACAGGCTTTAGCTCTGTTGTGTGCATTATTTGCAGGGTGCTCCCTGGGCTTGGTGAAGGGCACCTCTGAGACCTGCTTGGAGCTGATGCTGAGCTGGTTCCCTGCTGTCCCTCCGGCCAGCTGTGGAGCAGGGCTGGCACACAGCTTCCCCTGCTGCTGCCAGCAGGGCTGAGGGCTGGTGGTGGGGCTGGACTGGGGTCAGGAAGTGCTGGCCCTCATGCTGTGAGTCTCTGGGGAGCAGAAAGGTCCCTAAGGTTGGGGTACTGTGATGGGTGGAGAAGGTGGGCACACCAAGGGTGACTGTGGGTGTCCTACATGGCCTTTAGGCCTCCAGGTGCCCACCCTGCATCCCAGCAGCAGGAAAAGCATCTGGGTTATTTAGAAGACACCAACTTTTTGTCTCAGGGCTCTGGGAGAGCCAACCAAACTGGAGTGGTTGATGCAGCCTGCTTGGCTGGGTGTTCCTGCCACAGGGCTTGGATTCCTTGGGGTGTCATCCCCATCTGCAGGGAGCCCTGGACAACCCTGAAACAGGAGACCCCACACCCCAGAGACCACAAAACACCCCGTGCTGGTCCCAGCCCCCATTGGAGGCTCCCTGTGGTGCCTGTCAGTACCTGCTCTCTGCCCACGGGGGTGTTCTCAAGGAAAACCTCTGGAGCCCCCCCCCAGGGGTGCTGAAATGTGCTGTCCAGCCCCCAGAGCCAAGGGGGCAAGGGAAGCTTTTCTCCACAGGCACACCAGCAGCGTCCTGGCACCCTCAGCAAACATCTGGAGCCCCTCTCCCGGTGTGGTCTGTGGCCCTGCATGTCTGAGTGCTTTGCTCATGCCCTTTGCTGCTCCTGTGACGTGTCCCTGCTCCGGCTCCAAGGAGTATTTTTAGCCGGGAGCTGCATCTGCTCCGGCTGCAGCAATCCTTGTGAGTCCTCCAGAGCAGATAAGGAAGCAGGGAAGAAACAATCGTGGCCTTAGTTATTTTTGGCTGTGAGAAGATCCTTATTAACAGCATGACTTTTTAATAAACAAAATCCCCCTTCATTCGGGGCGAGGGGGGAACAATCAGCCCATTGATCCCCCGCACTCAGGAGGCTGTAGGGAAGGAGCTGACGGGAGACAAGGGGCTGCAGAACAACAGGGCTATTCTGGGAAGGGCAGGAAAGGCTGCTGGGACAGGAGGCTGGGTTTCCTCTCTGTCCCAAGGTCTGTTCCTCTCCACTGGTGCTGCCTCCCTGGCCAGAGGAGACAGGCAGAGCCATGGATCGGAGCTCACCCATCCCACACGGCCTGGGGGGCTGCTCTAAGAGGTGTGGGGGATGTACAGCCCCTCTGGGTCTCTTCCCCACCCTGGCACTGCTGCTGATGGCCTGAGGGCCTGCAGGGATCTCCCTGCACTGGAGGGTCTCAACCATTCCATGCTTTGTTCAGGGCTGGTTGTTGACATGGAGAGCCCCTGCCTGTACTCACAGACCCAGTCCTCCCAGGATACCCCCAGACTGGGAATGTCTGACCTGCTCATGGGGTCCACCAGACTTCTGCAGCTTGGCCAGACCTTGCTCCCTTCACCCGTGTCTGGACACTTGTCCCTTGGGATGGCTTGGAGCAACCTGTGGTGGGAGGCAAAAGGACCCAAAATGCAGGAAGGGCCCGATTCCCAGGCCTGATGCTGAGGGCATAGTGGTTTTTTGGAGACTTCTGAGCCCCTATGCTGTCCCACCAGTGCTACAGGAGCAGAAGGCACTCTGGACCTGGCTGGGGGGACCTGGCAGGACTTTCTTGTTTTCCCTCTAAACCAAGTGTCCCACCGTGTCAGTCTTGTGAGGAGCAGCTGAGGGAGCTGGGGTGGCTCAGCCTGGAGAAAAGAAGGGTCAGGGGGGACCTTCTCAATCTGCAACTCCCTGACAGGAGGGTGGAACCAGGGAGGAATCAGGTTCTGCTCCCAGGGAACAAGGGACAGGTTGAGAGAAAACAGCCTCAACTTGTGCCACAGGAGGTTTAGACTGGATATTAAGGAAAAATTCTTCATAGAAAGGGTTGTCAGGCATTAAAATAGACTCTGGAGAGCAGTAGTGGAGTCATCATCCCTGGAAGCATTCAACAAATGTGTGGATGTGGCACTTGGGTACTTGGCTTAGTGGTGGCATTGGCAGTGGTGGGAGAGCATTGGACTCAGCGGTCTTAGAGGGCTTCTCCAACCTAAACAGTTCTATGATTCTATATCTGTTCTGGAGACCTGGAATTTGCAGTCCCCTGAGCTCTCCTGTTCCTGCCTGCAGTGGAGCAGGGAGCAGGGTGTCAGGGTGCTGGCACAGGGCACTGGAAGTGCCATCTAATGTCACACACTGTGCTGGGGACATGTCTCGGGGGCCAGGTGTAGGAGCTGAGGGTGCAGTGCCAGCCATGGTGACACTGTGACAGAGGGGTGACCCGCTGGCTCTGCGGCTCCCTGGGACCTGCTCTGTGATTTCAGCCCAGTGCACTGGTTTGAACCCTCTGTGCTGCAACAGGAGGAGAGAAGCAGTTCCCATGTGTCTAAAGGGATTAGAGGACAGACCCCCTGCTTCCCTGAGCCCTTCTGCACCACACTGTGATGGCAGCTGCAAACTTCCCTCAGGGCAGCAGGACCTGCCTCGTGTGCAGCACTGCAGGAGTGCCCTGGGGCGTGATCTGGGATTCGGGCTCTGCACTAAGAGAATCACAGAATCTGAGAATGTGCTGAGGTGGAAGGGACCCACAAGGATCTGCGAGTCCAACCCTCAGCCCTGCACAGGCCCATCCCCAAGGGTCACCCCCTGTGCCCCAGAGGATCATCCAAACTCTCCTGGAGCTCTGGCAGCCTTGGGGCTGTGCCCACAGCCCTGGGGAGCCTGGTCAGTGCCCAAGACCCTCTGGGGAAGAACCTTTCCCTGAGATCCAACCTGAGCCTGCCCTGACACAGCTCCAGCCATTCCCTGGGTGCTGTCCCTGGTCCCCCCAGAGCAGAGCTCAGTCCCTGCCCCTGCTCTGCCCCTCCCCAGGGAGCTGGAACTGCCCTGAGCTCTGCCCTCAGTCTCCTCTTCTCCAGCTGAACACCCCAAGTGCCCTCAGTGTCCTCCCCCGGCTTCAAATCAAGGCCCTTCCCCATCCTCGTTGCCTCCTTTGGACACTCTCTAATGGCTCCAGCTCTTCCTTCCATTGTGTCCCCCCAGACTGCCCCAACATTGCAGGGGAGGCCGCCCCAGGGCAGAGCAGAGCGGGACAAGCCCCTCCCTGGCCCGGCCGGCCGTGCTGGGCCTGGTGCCCCCCAGGACAGGCTTGGCCCTCCTGGCTGCCAGGGCACTGCTGACTCAGGGCCAAGTGGCCACCACCAGGACCTCCAGCTATGGGTGATGCAGGGACAACGTCCAGGAAAAGGCTGATGGAGGTCAGGACCACCTACCCCACTACCTGCCCTGGGGAGCTGTTCTGCTCCCACACTTATCATGCCCTTAAATACTGGGACAGCTAAAAGAGATTTTCTGGCACTTCTGTTGAAGCAGACTGGGTTTTGGGAAGCAGCCACACTCAGGGCAGACAAAATCCCTGTACTGGCTTGCCTTGGCTATCTGGAGATTTTAGGATGTGCTGTGGGTTTCTGTTCAGTGCTTCACCAGGGAGGTTGGCTCACTGGGAATGGCTCATGCAGGAACACAAGATGAAGACGTCTGATAAATGTGTTAATGGTGAGGAACACCAGCTCTGGGACCAGGCCCTTGGTAAAGCCCTCTGGAGATGCCCTTTTTGTCAGCTCTGGGTCTGGCATCAAGATGTTGCAGGGAATTGGCTCTGGAGGAGCCAGAGCAGCAGGAGTTGGGATCTCTGCTCCCAGCATCGGACTCAGATCTCTGCTGAGTTGCTCAGCTCTTTCCTGTGTAGTTGGCCAGTGTTAAAAGAGGAATAAAGTCTCCTCTGGAGAGATGTGGCTTATTTATAAACATCTTCAAGAGCTCTGAGATCTGCAGATGAAAGGGGCTGTTAAAGTGCAAACCATAGTCTTCTTGTAGATGCCTTAAGTGCCTGACATACAGCTCAATTTACCCTGTTGTGTGGAGCTTTCCAACTCATTTTGATTGCTCTGGCAGCTATGGTTGCAGTTGGAAGGACATAAAAATATCTGCAGAACCAGCCTCCTCCTCGTGATCTCAGAGAGTGGTGGTGTCCAGAGCTGCCTTCCTGGGTGTCTCCTGGGAAAAGGTGCACCTTGGAACGAGCAAGGCAGCCAGACAGGATGATTAAACCATTTTTTTCCTGTATTTACATGCCAAAAATGGGACAGTGGGTTTTTCTGGGCTGCAGGGAATCACAGTCAAGTTGTCTGACTTGACATAAGGCTTGACATCCTTCTGCAGGGGCAGGCAGACCCCACACTCTCTGGTGAGGCTCAGGCAAGACCAACTTTCAGGGAAGTCTGCAGCTGTGTTGTCCAACTTCTCCAAGCATTTTTCATGTGCTGGTGAAGCTGCTCCTGCCATGAGCTGTTTGGGTGGGTGACAGTTCTTGCAGGGGTGACCTCCTTCCACGTGATGTCTGTGTGTCAACCCAGTGAAAGCTGGAGGAACAAGAGTGAGCAACAAGGATTCAAGTAGGGCCTGAATTGTTATCTGTTGGCATCTGCTTAGTCCTGTGCTATTCTGAGAGCCTTAGATGTGGTCAGGGCTCTGGAGGAGGTGGGGAGGGCTGGCAGCCAGACAAGCATGACTGGAGCTCTGGGGATGCAATTTCCAATCAAGTGATCCCCCACAAGCTGGGTAAACATCCTTTGATTCCAGCAATGCTCCTGCAGACAAAGAGATGCTGTCCTTGTGCTGTACTGGCTCAGCAGGTCCCAGCACACCACTGTTCAAGTTCCAGCTCAACCCAAATCCGACCCTCCCAGTCCAATTCACAGAAATAATCCTGTTGGACTCCAAGCTGCCAGGTTGGCTCAGGAGGGAAGGGAGGTTTCCTTGTTTTCCTCCCAAAGGGGCAGTGAAGGGGCAATGGCTTTCAGGAAAGTGGCTGATGGAGTGAGGGGGCTGAGCCCGAGGGGGATAAGGTTGCAGCCCCAAGGCACAGGTCTCGTGGCCACTCACCCCTGGAAGAGCAGATGTTTCCCACCAGAGAGCTGGATGGTGACTCAGGTGCTCCTGTGCTACTCCACAATGCTTCTTTTGCCCCGGTTCTGGCTCCAGTGCCCCCTGTCTGAAGCCTCTCAGGGTGCTGGGGGGAGCTGGGGGAAGCCTGGCTTAGTCCCCTCTCTGGGGCTCTGATTTTGACTGAGCCCTTGCCTCGAGGTTCGTGGGTCAGCTCTGATGGTCATCCTGTCCAGAGCTGCCTCCTGGCTGGTGTGAGGTGACCCATGGCCGTGAGGACAAGGACCACCTGCATTTCTTGTGTGTTGCCTTCAGCTGGGGATATTTGTGCTGAACGTGCCCTTGTACCAGCCTGTCTCACCCTGGGATGTTTCTGTTCCCTCTCCCTCAGCTCTCTCTATGCTGGCTGACCTTCTCTCCCAGCTGAGGAGGAAGCTGAGCAGAGAAATGTAAAATACCAGGTGGGAAATAAGACCAGGATAGGAAAAAATAGCCCTACTCTGTCCTTGAGGGAGCAGAGTAACAGCTCCTTCTGCTGAGGGCCTGGCAAGGGGCCACCTCTGCAGAGAGGAAAGAACTCCTCACACCCAGGGTGAGGGCTGGGTGAGGATACAGGCCCTGGAGATCAAACATCCTGCACCTGAGAGCTTGGGCATGGCTTCCCACGTGAGAGTGGAACATCCCTACAGGACAGGGATCCAAATGACCATCACCTGCCCCTCCTGCAGCTTCCAGGCTTGAGGACTTCTAGGCCAGGGTTGCCCAGGCTTGTGGCCCTAGTGCCAGGGCTTAGCACAGGGCTCAGGCACAGAAACATTGGCATCCAGTGCCTGCAGAGGTGACCTGAGTGGTCCTATCTGAATTCCATCTTCTGATCAGATCTGCAGGAGCCCTGGGATGGGCCATGGGTGCTTTAGCTACATTTCTGTGTCTGAAACAGCACTGGGTGCCCGTGTCCAAGCACCTGACTCTCACCTCGGGTTGCTAGTCTGTGTGTTCTCTGGGTAAAGAGTCCCTGGTTGGACACAGGGAAAGCTGGAGAGGCTCTAATCAAGGTAGGTCAGTCTGTAGAGTTCCAGCAATGCTGCTTGGTCCCTCTGGTTCCTCCTGCCTCAGGCAGGAGAGGAAGGGCTTTCCCAGGATGAATGGGCAGAAAGCTTCAAACAAAGGAGAGGAAATATTTCATCACTCACCATGTACATTCCTCAGCCTGAGGAATTTACTGCAGAGGGGGGTGGTGATGGATGCTCTCTCTGGATTGGAAAGGAGGCTGGAGCCTGTTGCACTGCATTTCTGGTGCCACAGACTCCCAGAGGGTTAAAGTGTCCCCTGGCTCCAGGGAGGAGGGTGTCCCTGGGAGCTCCAGGCACTCGTGGGATGGGGAGGGAAGCACCATTTCTGTGCAGGGACTGTCAGCTGGTGTCACACCAGCCCTAAGGGTGGGTTAAGGGCCAGAGGCTCTGAGCCCAGTGTCCCCAGAGGGGAGTGGTGGCTGTCACAGCTCATCTCAGGGAGCATCACAGGAGCCACCTGGGTTAGTCACGTTTGCAAGAGTGTCCAAAGTGACACTGAGTCAATGAGATTTTTCTGAAAGGTGGAGGGGGAGCAAAGTGGGGAAGGGTTTGAGGTGGAGCAGAAGGAATGTGGTCACTCGGGAGGAGAGGGACATTTCCAGCCAGCCTGTAGCTGTGTTCAGAAGCACAGGGGCAGTTGATGGCCAGAGAGTGGAGGTGGGAGCAGTGCTGGAACATCTGCTAATTAACAGAGGGAACAAGGCATCCCTTGGGGAAGCGGGTAGATGGCTCCTGGGTCTTCCTTCAGACTCCTCTCAGAGAGGGGAAGTCCCATAAAGGCAAGGGAGGGTTCTCAACCCTGGGTCCTGCCCAGGGGCTGAGAGCTCGAGAGCAGAGACTGCACAGGGGACTTTGCCAGGGGATAGCAGAGAATGAGAGAAGCCTTTGGCTCATCTTGGCAGTTCCAAGCCTGTTTTCTTTCTATCTCTCTTTATACCATTTGTGAATGGTATAATGTATTGCTCCTATGTGACTCTTGAGAATTGATATTTGCTTGCACCATCAACATGGCTTATGTTAATGGTAACTTCCCACCTGGGAATGACTGTGAGTCATTCCATCCCTTTGGGCACAGCAGTCCCTAAAATCAGGGACTGGGCCTCTCCTGCAGCCCTGGCAGGGCAATGCTGGATGCTGCCCACTGTGGAGAGAGAGGCACAAACTGTGCCCAGTCTCTGCACAGGGAGCTCAGGTGCTGGTTCTGGGATGGGAGAGATTCTTAAGGCTGAGCTGCGGTGCAGGGTCAGGGTGCTTTGGTCTTGCTCAGGACCTTGGATTCCCTCTGGGAAAGTCTTTTGGAAGCATTTTAGCTCAGGGTGCCAGGGAAAAAGCAGGTTGGGCTGAGCTGCCATCGCTGTCCCTGTGAGCCATCTCTGCAGGGCACAGAGTGTGCTGCTGCCTTTGCTTGCCCTGCGGGGCACCAGGAACCATTCCAGGGGCTGCCCAGAGGTGGAGGAAGGAGGAGAAATAAAACCCAGAACTTTCCAGAGGAGCTGGAGGTCTTGGCAGCTGTGGGGAAGCTGCTCAGAGCAGAGCTGAGCTGTGGGTGACTGCTGGGGGTTGGAGGGGCACAGGAGGGTGTGGGTGCAGAGGGACACTGTCCCTGGCACAGCCTGGGTGTCTGGCACCTGTGTCACCACTTCCAGCTGAGCCATGTGATGCCAGGTGACCTTCTTAGCCCCGGATAGCCTGGGGATGTCTTGGCACAGCACTTGGCACCGTGGCCATGGTGTTGGGTGGAAATAGCAACAGAGAGCAGGATGTGACAAATATCCAGCCAAGTTCCCACAGCCGTTTTCCAACATGTTGCTCCAACATGGGCACAGGGAAAGGGACGAACTGGAAAATTTCCAATACTTCTGACACTTTGCAGCTCTATTTTGGGAGCAGGGAGACAATTCCAGCAGTGATGTGCTCCTGCCCATTCACACTTTCTTTGTAGATCCCATGTGTCGTGAGGACAAGTCTTTCTGTGCCATCACAAACCAAACAACTTCACCTCTGAGGAGAGATCCAGCTCTGGCTGCCATGCAGTGGTTTGTCCTCACAGTGGGACTGCCTCCTCCACTTAAAAATAGAGGCATAATGCAAGGAAAGGCAGGAGTGCCAAAGATTCCCCCAGATGCTCCAATATCCATAAAACATCAACACCGTTATCCCCAGGAAATGCTGTGACTGTTGTATATCATAAGGCACCAAATGTGAGCATTGTGATGACAAACAGAGCTTTGCACTCGGGCTCTGGATGCAATAAGGCAGAATTATAAAAGCATAAAGATAAAAGCACTCCAGTGGTGCCTCAGCAGGGTGACAGAGCCAGTGCCTGTGAGGGCTGATCTCAGAGGAAGGGGTTTCACTGGGTCCCTGTGCTGGGCCAGAGGTTTGGGAAACGTTCTACAGATAAAACCCACGTGTCTCTTCTCACAGAGCATCTGGCACAGCTCAGGGAGGGCACTTCTCACCCCTTTGTCCTGTCCTTTGTCAGCTGGTACTGCAGGGCCTGGCCTCAGGCTGCCATGGCACAGAACCATAGCATAGAATCACTGACTTTGGGGTTGGGGGGACCTTAAAGGCCACCACGGGCAGGGACACCTTCCATGAGCCCAGGTTGCTCTGTCCAACCTGGCCTTGGACACTTACAGGGGTGGGGCAGCCACAGCTTCTCTGGGCAACCTGTGTCAGGGCCTCACCACCCTCACAGCAAAGAATTCCTTCCCAATATCCCATCTAACCCTGCCCTCTGGCAGTGGGAAGCCATTCCCTGTGTCCTATCTCTCCAGTCCCTTGTCCCCAGTCCCTCTCCAGCTCTCCTGGAGCCTCTTTAGGCACTGGAAGGGGCTCTCAGGTCCCCCTGGATCCTTCTCTTCTCCAGGTGAACCCCCCAGCTCTCCCAGCCTGTGTCTGTAGGACAGAAACCTGCCCTCCCTGTCAGGGTATTTTGGATCCAGGTTTGCTCAGCCCCAAATGTCTCTGGACATCACTCAGAGCAGAGTTTCCCAGAACACAACTTTTAATACACAACAAAAGCCCCTTTTTTCTCCTTTCATTTACTGCTGCTCTGCCAATTAAACCAAAATGAAAAACATAATGCCATAAAATCTGGGAAACATCTAGAAGAGGAATTATGAAATCAAAACCATTTCCTCTTGATGTGAGTGCTCAGTCTCTTTCAGTGAAACTACTTGTAATTTTTGTGTAATTACACAGTTATTCATGGTGCTAACGAGCCATCCACAGTGTATGTCCTACCATGGCTCCAACTTATTATTGCTTTTGATGCGGGAATCTTTTCTATTTCTTTTGAAAATGAATAAGTATAATTCTATGGTTGGTTTGATGTACAGATCCTAAATGCTTGTGTACTTCAACAGCAGCACTTTGTTTTTCCTAAACTTTGTATCATTACAAATCATGAACAAGGCCAGGATGGATGGGGCTTGGAGCAACCTGGGCTAGTAGAAGGTGTCCCTGCCCATGGCAGGGGGTGGATCTGGATGATCTTTAATGTCCTTTCCAACCCAAACCATTCCATGATTTTATGATTTCCCTCACACACACTGATCTCTACACCAAAATGGGCACTTTTATCTTATTTCCTCCCCAGTGACTGGCCCAGAACAAGTCTAACAGCTGCTGATAAAGCTCAAATAATAAACACCTAAGCAAGTTATGACATTATAGCACCAAGGAAGGTGCATCAGAGCAGCAGGGACACACCAGGACTCCAAATTCAATCCCTGGTCTTTGGGAGGTTATTTCCTCAAAAATTTGGGCAGCAAGTTGTAGATGAAAAGAGGCCCATCCCTCGTGTGGGGTGCTGGGCTGGGAGCTGAAGGAGTCCTGCTTGGTGCTTTCTAAACTCAGAGCTTGATCCAGGAGCTCAGGTCGGGCACTGCCTGGGAATCTAATCACTACTTGGTGTAGTATTTGTCAAAATGATGTCCCAGGCTGCTGGTAGCTCTTCCTTCCACTCAATAAATCCAGATTTTTATGCTGCTTTGCTCCCCAGCAGGTCTCTTACCTGGAATTCCTGGGTGTGATTTCTGTCTTTTTTCCACAGCTTTAGTTTCAGCCTCTTTCTCTGCTGAGATCAGCTGGAGGCCAAGATGAAGGAGAAAGAGGCACTTGGGAAGGAAAGAAAGATGGCGAATGGGTAAAATTATAAATTAAATCTCTAAAGCAGAGGCACAGGGGTGGCTCTGAGGTCTGGGAGCTGGGAAAAGAGGGAAGAAGTTGAACCTGACCAGAAATTGTAACTATTGATAAAAAACAGAAGCCAAAAATAAAGGTTTAATAATAATAACACGAACACCAAATAATAATAATAATAATAATAATAATAATAATAATAATAATAATAATAATAATAATAATAATAATAACAATAATAACAATAATAACAATAACAATAATAATAATAATAATAATAATAATAATAGCTGTTGCTGTTTTCACTGTTGTTATTATTTTCAGTCAAACCCTGCCAGCCCTGTGTTTGAACAACAGTCTCAGGGACAGGATGGGATCGTTGGGGTGTCCTGTGTGGGGTCAGGAGTTGGACTCAATGATCCTTGTGGGTCCCTCCCAACCTGGGATATTCTGTGAGTCTGTGATTTAATGACTCTTACTCTTCATTCTTTCTGCAATATATTCCAGGGGTTTGGGCTGTGGTTTGGGTTTCTTGCTGTGTTACAAAAGTCACAAAGTTCAGAGGTGCTGCTCTGCTCCGAGCTGGGGCAGACACTTGTGTCCCCAGTCTCTGTTTCTCAGGCCAAGATATGATGTCACCTGCAGTGATTTTAGTTGGAAGGAGGTGATTATCCCTCTGTGTTTGGTGCTGATGCAGCCTCACCTTGAGCACTGTGGGCAGTGCTGGGCTCCACCATATTAAAAGGATGCTGAGGTCCTTGAACATGTCCAGGGCAGGGCCACCAAGGGCTGAAGGTGTCCTGGGAGGAGCATCAGAGGACACTGGGTTTGTCTGTGTGCAGAAAAACTGCATCAGAGGAGGTTCAGATTTGACACGAGGGAATATTTCTTTGCTGAGAAGGTGATCAAATGCTGGAAAAGAGTCCCTGGAGAGGTGACCTCCCAGGCCTGTCAGCGCTCGAGAGGGGTTTGGACAATGCCCTTAACAACAGGCTTTAAATTTGGGTCGGGCCTGAGGTGTTCAAGTAGTTTGATGATGATGGTTGTAGGTCCCTTCCAACTGGACTATTCTATTCTATGACTGAGTGAAATTCTAAATCCAAAGGAAAACCCAAAATGTTGGCATTTACCCCAGCACAGATTTGGTAACAGATTTCCACTCAGTAACACCAGGTTATTTTGTTCTGCTAACATCCAAACACAAACATCAGTGCAATCATAAGTCTATTTAACCTACAGCCAGAGCATCACATTTAATATGCTGTATTACTGTGGACTTGGGACGTCATTATTATTAAACCATCAATTTAAACTCCTGAAATGCACAGCCTACAGACTCAGAGCGAAGCTGCTCTGCCACAAACGAGAAATCAGCAATCAGTCATTTCATTCTGACCTGCTCTCAAGAAAAGTTTTGGTTCCAGTGTGACCACACTCACCAGTGGGAAACTTTCTCCAGAACAACTTGGCTGT
This sequence comes from Pipra filicauda, assembly GCF_003945595.2. Lineage (NCBI taxonomy): Eukaryota > Metazoa > Chordata > Aves > Passeriformes > Pipridae > Pipra > Pipra filicauda. The sequence goes on along the minus strand of NW_024104458.1, from coordinate 599,954 downwards.
TGTGTGGTGAGGTTTTATCCTGAAACTCACTTTCCCACATGGTCCCTTTCTCACGTTGTGGCTCCACCTGAACCTCGAGGAGAGTTTCAGGAGGGGGTTGGTGCACTCTCTGGTCCTGCAGCCAGAGAGTGGTGGTGGGCAGGCTCCTCAGCCCAGGCTGGCTCAGCTGCACCTGAAACCCTTTGTGCACTGGTTAAACAGCACAGAGCTCCTCTGCAGAGCCTGGCGTGGCCTCAGCGTGTCAGCAGTGCCGTGGCCACCTCCCACTGCCCATTCATTGCTTTTTGAGGGTACAGCCTGAAAAATGAAGTTTTCTCTGAGGTTGTGATCCATGGAGGAACAACCTCTGCAGTAAAGCTGGGGAGAAATTGCCTGGTGCTCCTGGGGGACAACCACGTCTATAATGGGGGGAACCACACACGGAGCAGCTGAGGTCACTTGGATTGTTCAGCTGGAGAAGAGGAGATTGAGGTCAGACCTCACCAGGGTCTGCAGCTTCCTTACAAGGGGCAGCTCCGATCTCTGCTCTCTGTGAGCAGGGACAGCACCCAGGGAATGGCTGGAATTTTGTCGGGGCAGGGTCAGGTTGCACCTCAGGAAAAGGTTCTTCCCCCAGAGGGTGGTTGGGCACCAGCCAGGCTCCCCAGGGCAGTGGGCACAGCACTGAGAGCTCAAGGAGTGTTTAGACAATGCTCTGAGGGACAGGCTGGGATTGTTGGGGTGTCCTGTGCTCTAATAACTCCAGGACTTCAAAGATCCTTGTTGGTCCCTTCCAACCCAGGATATTCTATGGTTCTGTGATTCTGTGCTCACCATGGAGCAGACCAAGCAACTGTGGACACTGCAGACCTGCCTCTTCTCTTCTCTGCAAGGGTGGATTAAGGTTGAGCCCCAGGCAAGACAGGGCTTGAAGAAGCTGTTTTTGTGTCAGTTCTGGTCATGGAGACAAAGACCCTGGACTCAGCACTTGCCTTTGGCATTGGCATCCACCAGCTGCTTTGCCAAAGGGCTTGGCTGGTTTGCTGTAAATAACTCCTGGAGCCTGTGTGCTGTGCCCAGGCTGGTGACGGCAGGAGGTGGTAATTGCTTCTGAGCACATGATCTCACTGGCTCCTGTCCACGGCAAAAATACCTCATGGAGGACCAAAACTGCCCTTACAACCTCTAACAACGCACACACAGAGCAGCCAGGCATTATCTGGCCACAGACTCTGCTGCCGAGGGATGTCTGGAGTCCAGCAGGACCCACATGACCAGGGAAACTGGGAACTGAGGCTGCAAGTCTGGCTTCTGCCTCAGCCCTGAGGAGCATCCCAGAGGCAGGACTTTCAGAGCCTCATGGCAGCCAGACAGCTTTGATCAAGGGTCGTCTTCCCTTGCCCTCTCTGTCTCAAGATCTTTTCTACCTTCTGTAGGTCCTTCCTGCCAGGAGGGCCCTAATTCCTTCCCTCTCCCCGTGGTGCTCCCACAGCAGCTGTCAGCAGCACACCTGACTCTGATCTGCTCACACTGGTCACAGAGGGAGGTTCTCTGGTTGCTGTTTGTGCTGCTTCTGCTCCCCTTGATCTTCCCATTCCTCACTGTCCGTAGGTTGCTCTCTGGAAATGAGTTGCTGGACAGGCTGGACAACTACTGCCCTTACCAAGACATGCTGGGCAGCAACCCTCTCTCCTGACTTTCAACCACATAGCAGAAAAACATCAAAATACTCTTCCAAACCCACATTCAGCTCATTTCACAGGGGCTCAGTGGGAGGCCACCTGGACTGTGGCCCTTTCCTAAGTAAAGGAGAGAGAAAGACTAGAGGAAGAACCTTTCTTTTCTCAAAACACCTCATGTTGTCTCCCCGTGGATTAATTTGAGGTTCCTTACCCTGCTTTTTGTCAGTCAAGAGGGAAACAATTCTTGAACAAGATCATAGGGGGTGCCTGTGGAAAGGGGCAACCAGATTTGGGGGATCAGGAAAGCTGTCCTGTTCCCCACCTCCCTTGGGCTGCTGAACTTCTCAAATGTTACAAAAGTCCATTTGTCTGCAAAGCAGAGCTTGAAAAAGTCTCTGGAAGTCCTTCATTGGTCCTGACATGTCAGAGATACATGGATGGGGGGTCTGGAGGAGGAGAAGGACTGATGTGCACTGATGGAGAAGGGGCTGCAGGGGAGGAAGGCAAGACAAAAATGTCAGGTGGTGCCCAGGGCAGGGTTAAAAGCTGCTGCTGACTGAGGAGAGAGGGAGTTTCCATGGTTCAGCCTCGTCCTGCACATTGCCTGGGATATTAATCACTCGCTTTCACCAACATCTGAAAAAAGAGATCCCTCCCCCCCATGATATAGTAATCAGAAAATTCAACAGCTCCAGTTTAGCCACAGCCAAAAACCTCACTGTGGAAATACTGCTCCATTTTTCACAGTCCTTACGCCTTTGAAAGCAGATTTCAGTGGGATGACGCTCCCTTCCCAAGGAGCAATCCAGCACAGCCCCTCTCCAAACCATATGAATCACTCTGGCCTCGGGGAACTGCCACAAGTCACTTGAGTGGCTAAAAATATCTGGGAGGAAGCAGGACGAAAATACCCGTATCCGCTGCCGTGACACCGGGCTGGGAGGGCAACACCAAAGGAACAAGTTCCCTCCTCTGCTGCTGCAGTCCCTGCAGGTTTGTCCTCAGTGAGCAGAGCTGAACACACAGAGAGGTTTGTAGGAGGCTTCTTGGAAAGTTGCTTTTTGGGGGAAGAGGGGTGGTGGAAAAAAATCCTGTGTGTTTCAGGTGGATCCCAGCTCTGATTTCCAGGCGCTTCCAGCTCAGGTGTCTGTGGGACAGGAGGCTCTTCCAGAGTCAGGAGTGGAGCCTGGCTAAGCTGAGGGTTTGTCTTGGTAGCTGATGGTACTCTTGGAGTCACAGAATCATTTAGGTTGGAAGAGCCCTCTAAGATCATCAAATTCAACTGTGCCAAGGCCACCACTAACCCATGTCCCCAAGTGCCACATCCACATGGCTTTTAAACCCCTCCATGGATGGTGACCCCACCACTGCCCTGGGCAGCTGTGCCAGGGCTGGACAACCCTTTTCATGAAGAAATTTCCCCTAATCTCCAATATAAACCTCCCTTAGTGCTGTTTCATGTCATCTTGACAGTCTGCCTTGGACTTCAGGGCTGGGTGTTGGGAAGTGGCAGCTGGGATTCACTTCCACCATCACTCCTTCCAGCAGTGTCTGTGTTTACCTGATCCATTCCTGCTTGGAAGGCTTCATCCCAATGACTTTTAAGGGAAAAGCTACTGGCAACAGGGGGACAGAAAGGTCATGCACAGCCTGGATGTGATGCCCAGCTGGTGCAGGGCCCTGCACTGACCTTCTTCACGGGCCTGGGCGCTGGTGATGGTTCCACGCAGAGGAGCAGATGTGATGCTTCCCCAGCCTGCCCTGTGCAGCGTGGCCAGGAAAGGAGTCCACTGTCCCACAGATCTCCACAGGTCCCATCCAGCCAGGAATCAACCAGTCCATCTGGACAATACACTCCTCTTTTCCTGTAATAATTAATTCTCTCCCCCAAATTGGACTCAACCAGATCCAGCAACATCCAGTCTTGGGGCAAGAGCTCCTTCAGAGCTGTAAGCACTTGTGGGTTTTGAAGAGTCATCCTACTCAGACATAGAGGGCATTATCTCACCCAGTGCCACAGCTGGAGGCAGATTTCTCCTGCAATCACTTCTATTTCCTCTTAGCCCTTGAATTTACAGCACAGTGCTGGTGTCCTCCCCACTGTCTTTAACAGGAGGTCGGATGGTCAGGTGGAGATGTCCCCATGGGAGATGTTTGCAGTCAGACTGATGGGTCTGTCCCTGCTCACCCTCAAGGGTGTCAGTGATGTCCAAAGCACAATGTGCCGACACTCCCAACAATCCCACGTCAGCACTGGGAGGCTGCCAGGACAGAGTGAAATCCGGTCCACAGAGTCCAGCTACATGGAGGAGAAATGTCACCTAAGCCATGAAAGGTCAACCAGACTCTGAAGTGTGATGCTTGTGTGCAAAGAGGTTTAAGAAGGGGTTTCCAGGAGGGGATGGCCGTGGGTTGCTGTGGCAGTGCCTGTAATGGATGGCTGTCTGTGCCAAAGGCAACACGCTCTCCATGCTGGTTGCTGTATATAGAACACATACTTTGACTTTATGACAACTTGGAAGAATGTCATGTCCCAAATGGAAACTGGTTCCAGTGAAGTAGGATGGCTGTTCCCCAATTTCTGAAGAAAGAGATGCTGAAATGGGAGAGGAAGGACATTTCAGTTGGTGAAAGTGTATAGAAAAAAATTGAGTTAGACTGCAAACAAAGAAAAGAATAAAAAAACTTGGAAACAGTCAAGTAAACATCCTCCATGATGATATTTCCAGACAGTAGATCTATGGTCCAAGGCTGGCCTGGATTTGTTTATGCTGGAAACAGTCATATCCGAGTGGAAGATTATTGCATTCACTTCCAGAAATAGCTGGAGGATACAACCACCAAACACTGTCCCTTGTACAAAGGTTACATCTGCTGCATGATGTGTACCAGAGATCCCTGGACAGCTGATGCCCAGGGATTGATGTCATGGACATCAGTGTTTGGCCTGCTATTGCAAGAATATGTCTTTGAGCACAGGATACCTGGTATTTACTTAACTGAAGGAATTTGGGCAAATGATTAAAATAGAGTTTATTTCCCTGTGATTTTTAACTGATTCCACACATCCTCCCTATAAGGCACTGAAGTTACTCTTTCTGTTCCCCAGGTCTAATGAGGTGAGGTCTGAGCACACAGGAGCTGATGGCTCCAGGCTGCCGTGTCCTCATTTTCTCCACCAAAAGAAAACAAAAAACCCACCACCAGAATAGAAAGCAAAGCAAAATAACCCATTAAAGTCCCTTTTAACCCATTAACATTTCCTTTATTTAGGTAGTGCTTGATTTCCCCTCCCTAAAGGCAGGAGGGAGAGGGGCCAGGGCTGCACATCCTGTTGGTGGGCTCGGGGCCAGCTGGTGCTTGGTGGCACATGGCCAAGGAGCCCAGGCACCAGGCTGAGCAAAGCCAGAGGAGACATGCAGGTCCAATATGTTTGCCCCATGCTGGCCCACGGCAGGGAAGTTTTTTTCCTTGGGAAGAACTCACTGGGATCAAGAAGCACATTAATGAGCCAAAAGGAGACTGTCTCGCTCCACTGTGCCTGGCTCCCTTCCAGCCCAGGCTGTTATTAAATTACCCAGCAAAGAGGAGGAAAGGGCCCTGCACTCCAGCTCTGCAGCAGCCTTTGTCTCTGATTTGTGCCAATCAGTCCCAAAACAAGAGCCAGGCAGGGGGACACCTCCACCCAGCTGGAACAGCTCGTGTGGGGCTCTCATTGGCAGCTCCCCACGGAGCTGCTCCAGGCCACCACACACCAGATGGCAGCTGCAGGTTTGGCTCCCTGTCCGAGGCTCCTCAATGGCACTGCCAGAGCTTTGGCCCCAGGAGTGCAGAGGGGACAATTTGTGCAAATGGGAGTGGAGCATACTGGCAATCTCCAATTCAGGTCCATTTTCTGCAGTGCAGCCAAGGGGGTCTCCAGCTCGTGCCCCCAACATGCCCCGGCTGGTTCAGGCCAGGGACAGGGCACTGAGGTCCCCCCTGCCCCACTCGGGTTGCTGCTCCCTCTGCAAAATCATTTGGGGTTGGAAAAGTAGTTTGAGGTGCTGGATTTGTTTAATGAACAACTGCAATGGGCACGTCGGGGAGGAGGTGCCTGAAGGGTCCACTGGGCATCTTCAGAGTCCTTATGTACATTATAGAATAATAGATATCCTGAGCTGAAAGGGACCCACAAGGACCATCAGTCCAACCCCAGGCCCTGCACAGACACCCCAACAATCCCACCCTGTCCTTCAGAGCATTGTCCAAATGCTCCTGGAGCTCTGGCAGCCTTGGGGCTGCGCCCACTGCCCTGGGGAGCCTGGTCAGTGCCAACCACCCTCTGGGGGAAGAACCTTTTGCTGATGCCTTATTGGAAAAATTCACAGCAGGATGACAATGTGGCTTCCATTCCACTTGTATTTGTTTTTCTCTGTCAATCTTTAAAACACTTTATGTGGACTAATGATGTTGATTTGAGGCTCGTCCTTCAGCAGAATTGGTTTTTATCAGGTCGTTGCAGACTGTCCAGACCTGCTTATCCATGGCACACATGGAGACATCCATAACAGCCACAGGAGATCCAGGAGCTTTGGAGCAACAGAGATTCACAGTTGCATAATCAGACTATTCCATAATCCAAGAGTCCTAAAACATGTGCCTGCTCACTGTGATACACAGAAGTCCACAGCAAGCCTGCTCTAAAATTGCAATATTTTTATGATGTTTATGATGAGAAGTCAGCAAGTATTTCAGAGCAAATGATTGAATCAGGTTAAGTGAATGTCATTTGCTGAAATCACTGTGAAGTCAGGTGTCTGAAAGACAACACACACAGACAAATGAACCCCTTTTCTGCTTATTCTGCTCTGCACTGTCGTTTCTTTTCTTTCAGAGAAGGTCAGCATTTATGGCCAAGGAATTTATTGTCAGTCCTTGGCTGTAATTTACATTTGAGTGAATGCATGTGATAAATTCTGGCATGGAAAGATTGATGCAGTCTCATTTTTAAAGTATTATTCTGCATTTTAGAGTGAACATTGCAAACCTTCAGCACTTGCATACCAAGCACTTCCCCTCTCCCTTGCCATCTGTATTGTATTAGAGCACATAAAGCCTTCAGCTGTGCTGCTCCTGCTGAACACCCTGGGACAACTTTCTCAGGAAGAGAGGGCCCTTTTACAACGGGCTGCCTCAACGTTGCTTTGTATTTAACACGAAAAAGGTCCCAAATCCTCTGCAATCCTTAAGCCCCTTGCTAGGGGAAGGAATTCAGAAACTTCTGTTAACGTGGAAGGTCACACGATGAATTTACACCATATTTTGCTGGTTTGCATATGTGAGTTGAGAACTTAGAAGCAAACATTCAGCATTTTTTTCCCCCTTTAATTTCTGACTTTGAAAATTAAAATTTGAGTGTCAAATGATGAATCGTTGTCAGAATCCAAACCATACAGCTGAAACATTTTTCACATTTTCAAAAATTCCCGGTGCTGTTTCTTCCTTGAAAATAATTAGACAACAGATTATTTCCCTCTTAGTTCAGTTGTAATGACCCAGACAAAATGCTTTGAAATCCTCATGGTTTGAGATATAAGTAACCTCAAAGAAAAGTAGGAATATTTTAGCCAAGTCTTCAATTATTTTCTCCAAAGAGTAGTTAGTATATAACTGGTAATACATGGAGTTTCTGTCCTGCCACAAGGGATCATTTTAGCCATGGAAAACAACTGTATTTAATTGGCTGCCCAGTTGAGCACCTCCAGGAGGGATGATGAACAGCGCTGTGATGCACATCTGTGTCTTCTACAGTGGTCAGTTGCTTATTTTAATGTTTTGATATTTCTTAGCAACAAAGGGGAGTTTGAAGAGCTTTTCTTCTTAAAAATTGCACTAGAATTGTTTTTAGAAACCTCTTTTACGCTTGACAGTGGACCACGAGCATCTGAGAAATTTCCTTTGCTCATCCTGGGAAGTGCCTTTTGTCTGTTCCCACTGTCCGTGCTCAGCCTTGTCCAGTCCTTTGACCACCACCAGGGAAAATGCAACACCATGTTCAAGACCTTAATCTGCAAATTGAGAATGGCTCTTGTAGCCAGTCCCAGCCTAAACCACGTTGTGTGTGCGAGATCATCCCTTGGCCAGACACAGGTTCCCACTGGTGCTTGGTGCAGCCTTTGGTCGTATCCTGCTCACCCCCTGCTCTGCCTGAGGCACGGGCTGGGTGAAAGGGTGAAGGCAGCTTCAGCTGCTGTTCTGGTCAGGATGAGCTTGTCCTGTGGCCCAGATATTTTCCTCTGCTCTGGAGCCAGGCTGGAAGGGCTGGGGGGGTTCACCTGGAGGAGAGAAGGCTCCAGGGAGACCTTGGAGCCCCTTCCAGGGCCTAAAGGGGCTCCAGGAGAGCTGGAGAGGGACTGGGGACAAGGGATGGAGGGACAGAACAAGGGGAAATGGCTTCCCACTGCCAGAGGGCAGGGATAGATGGGATATTGGGAAGGAATTCTTCCCTGTGAGGGTGGGGAGGCCCTGGCACAGGTTGCCCAGAGAAGCTGTGGCTGCCCCACCCCTGGAAGTGTCCAAGGCCAGGTTGGACGGGGCTTGGAGCAACCTGGGCTAGTGGAAGGTGTCCCTGCCCATGGCAGGGGATGGAACAAGGTGGTCTTTAAGGTCCCTTCCAGCCCAAATCTGTGTGTGATTCTGTGATTCAATATTATCTGTTTGGGCCCTGAGGGGTTGAAGTGCATCTCTGGGGTGTTTCAAACCCTGAGCCTCTGACACACTATAAGAAACAGAACTTGTTGACAAAACATTTAGAAACTGATTTTTTTCTGTACCAAACCCCCTAGTTTTTCATTCAGAATGCCTGTCCCTGGCTCAGAGCCCTGTGGGGACACACATGGAGCTGGAGAGGACAGGGATATGGGGGGGTCACACTCCATGTCCCCTCTGTGCTGTGACAGGCTTTGCTTTTGAGATAATCTTTTCAAACAAAAACCTTTTCAGTTTGGGGGTGCTTGGTTTTACAAGCAGACCCTTTCCATGGTAAGGTTGGAGTTAAAAATCCCAGAGTTGTTCTGAGGAAAAAAATCATTCTGAGAATTTTTTCTACCCCCCATCTCTGAGGCCTCTTGGAACTCCTGCTGTGCTCTCACACATGTGCTGGCCCCTTGATTCCCCCAGAATTGTGTAGAAGCTGCTCTGGGGCTTCCAGGCATGACTGGAAAACCGTTTGCTCAGTAAATCTCTCACATTCCAGCTCGGGAAGGTCACAGGAGTCTCATTCCAGTCATCTTTCCTGCTCACAGCCCGATGCTCAGTCCCCATCCCCCGGGGCCTCATCCAGACCCACGTCCTTGGTGCTGGACTTGGTGCCCCTCACAGAGCTTTGGCCTCCCGGGGTAACTCTTCTGCTCAGGGATTTTGGGGCTGGTGGGAGGCGGCTCCACCCCACTGCCACCGATGCTGCTTTATGTCAGCAGAGATTCCAGCCCCGTGTTTCCATCCTGACTCCTCCCTTCCTGCCTTTCCAGGCTGAACGTTCCCAAAATATCCCCCTGTTCCTCAGTCAGAGATGGAAGGTAGCCTTGCTGCTGATGTGTTTTGCAGACAGTGGCTGCTCCTCCCTGTGGCCTCAGAAAGTCTCTCTAAACATTTGTTAAGCAAAGAAATCACACCTAGATGGTGATTTAGAAAAAATGTCTCGTATCATAATTATTTTTTTTTTCCTGAGAGGAGCTTTGGGATTTCCTCTGCTGGGTTTGCATCCAGTGCAAGAAGGATCACGACCATCCCTTGGTCCCCCACCGGAGCCAACCCCACCCAAGCCTGCAGGAGGGCCCACAGTGCACAAAGAGCTGCTGTAAATCAACCTGGCAGCACCAATAGGATCTGACAGCACAAAAAGAGCTGCAAAGAGAGACTGGAAAGGTCTGACCCATGGCAGGGGTTGTATTTATGCCTCTTGATAATTTGTCTGTACATGGGTTTATATATTTATTTCTATATTTTAGGCAGGGCACTTGCCCAGAGAGAGCTGTTTTCTTTGGCCACCCCAAGGGTCTCTCTGTGTTTGGTTTCCAAGGCACACACGTGGAAAGGGAAGGGGCAAAGTGCTGCACCAGGAAGAGTTAGTCATCTGTCAGCACAGCCTCCAGCAGTATTTTTCCAGGTGGATTTTACGAGAGGCATGAGGCAGGAGGGGGTTCTGTGCAGCCAAGTCGGTCTCCTGTAGTGTATTCCTTGCCTGTCCTTGAGCCAGGACTCTCCCAAACCTGAGAGCATCACAAATACAGCAGCTGGGTTAAAAAGTACCCCTTTGGTTCCCCGTGGGTGGGAAGGTCCAAGGGGTTGCAGGAGGTTTTGGGAGTTGGTCTCTGCTGGCTCTCCCAGCCCTGACAGCTGGACATGGCATAGCCAGGACTGCAACACCTTTTGGACACGGCCCAGGTCTCCCAGGAGGTGGTCTGGGAATGGTGCCTGGTACCTCTGCAGGGAGCAGCTCTGCCCCAGGGCTGTGGGGAACCCCCTGGGATTGATGCCAGTGGGCAAAGGTGCTGCAGCCAAAGCACTGGGAGCACCATCCGTGAGCTGGGGGGAGTCACAGCCCTGTGGAATCTGCTGGGAATGCTGTTTGGCTTCCAGTGGAGCCAAAATTTCAGCCTCTCTCAGCGTGGGGTGGTCGTGAGCCAGGTTTGACCCTCGGCTGTCCACTGTCCCTGCAGAGCTGGGCACTGCTGGTTTCTGAACTGGGTGAGGGGCACCAAACTGGGGCATCCAGGGGACTAAATGGGGGGGACTGGTGCTCCAGGGAGCCTGAGGCATCTGCACAGGGCTGCAGGATCCAGCTTAGACCCACAGGATGCCCTTTGGGAGTGCCCAGGGCATCTCCAAAAAACAGTAGAGGTGAGTGTGGGCAACTGTGTCCCTTCCTGGGTGTCACTGGGCAAAGCCCATCAGCGTGGGTGGTACCCCCACCCTGGCTAAGTTTCCCAGTTCCCAGCAAAGCCCACCCAGTCCTGCCCTGAGCCCCCAACGAGCATGAGCCAGGACTGAGCTCTGACCCACACTGAGCCTAAGCAGTGGCTGAAAGCCCCTGAGCTTGTCTTTGGAGATGTTTGTGCTCCTCCTTTGGCTTCCTTGTCATCCTCATCCTCCCTTCCCTCCCCTGGGAGGGTGATCAAAACATCTTCCTTGGACTTTCCAAGCCATGTGTATTCAGCCTCTTGAACCTGATTTTCAGCCCCCTGCCAGGGGCTCTGTGCCTGTCCAGCTCTTGGCCGAGCTGGTGGACACCCAGAGGTGCTGACCAAGGTGGAGCTGGGCCACACTAAAAGGAATATCACCCAAATCCATGATTCTGGAAGTGTGGCATCCAGTTCTGTCCCTGTCAATGGGCTTCAGGACCACACTTACACAAACCAGGGCACTTGTGCAGGGGTTCATGATTTTCCACATGAGAGGCAGGGAGGCAATCCAAGAGTGCTGAGTCCTTGAGACAAATACAGCAGTGACAATTCCTACTGAACAAACACAAACCATGTTTTACATACAAAGACAAAAGTAATGGGAATAACAAATACACTGGACGGGATATTTTGACTTTTGGTGAAGCACTGGCTCTGAAATTTTTTCAGCATCTTTTGATCACCCCCTGGCTTGGACAGCCCCAAGGTCCTGGTGAATGTTCAGCAACCTCAACAGCAAGTCCCCAGCACTGCAGTGACCAACTCACCTGCTCTGCCCAAATTTATCTTCCTAAATGGTCCCAGCCCAAGGAGAACCGAGCTCTGGTCCCTACGTGCCAGGAGGTGAATGAATCAGGATTTGTCTGGAGGCAGAGCAGATGTGCCTGGGAGCTGCTTTGTTTCTTTCCTGAACATCCCAAATAAGGGGTAATTTCTCTTCACAGGCCCTGTGTCACCCGTATCCTTTGGCTGCCACAGCTCTGGGAAACTCAGGAAGAGTGTCCAGAAGCAAGTCCTGCCTAGGGCAGGTGCTTATAGGGACAGAGAGAAGGTTACAGTCAGTGCCTGAGCTGTCCAGCAGTGGGACTGTCCCTGTCCCAGGGCAGGAAGGTCAGACACTCCAGCTCACAGCCATTTCTGCCCCAAGGCACTGCCTTGGTGCCTGGGCACAGGACAAGCTCCTGGCTTGGTGGTGGTGTCAGACAGGCTCCTGCTGGGCCGAGAATGCTCCTCCAGGATGCTCTGCCTGCTCCTGGTCCTGCTGCCTCCAGAGGCACTGGATGTGCTCTCTCCCTAATCCTGCTCTGTCCAGCTCCTCCATTCCCATTCTGGCCTTCAGCTGTGCCTCAGTGTGGCCAAGGACCCGCTCAGCAGGAGATCTCTGAATTCAAGCACATACCCCAGTTCTTTGTACACTCAGCCCAGTTTTCTCGGCCAGATGGCAAAAGTCTTTCCTTTCCCAGTGTCCCAACACTGACTTTCCAAAGGAGTTGCAGTTTCTCCTCTGTAGGTGGTCTCCACTGACTCTCTGCTGAGGGCACAAATCCCTCTCTGATGCTATTCTGGACTTTCCTACTGCTCTATACATTACCATGGGATACTTGCATAATTTTTTGCTCAGTCCTATGTAGGCCACTTCTTATTTTTAAAAAGGAAGTTCAAAGTCAAGCTGTTCCCAAAATCTCCTTGAAAAGTCTATTAAGGTGTGTCCTAGTTTCTTATAAGTTCTTCAACCAGAACACTCCCCCCTAAATGTCCTCCTCCAGCCACCCCCTCACCACAGCACTGTGGGGAGCACACATCAGTCATGTCCCATCCATGTGGGGACTGATTCCATCCCTCCTGCTCCCACCAAGTGACCTCACCATCCCTGTTGTGAGCAGGAGGGGATGCTGTGACAGCAGGGGAGATGTTGTGACAGCAGGGTGGCTGCTGTGGCCTCCTTTTGTCCTGCCCCAATGAGAACTGACAGGAGCTCTTTGTCTTCTTCCATTTCCCTGTGTCAGGGAAGCATTTCCCATGTAAGAGGATGTGGACA